>NW_010255965.1:380495-486561 GCF_000690775.1 Eurypyga helias
CACCCCTGCAGCCCCAATCCCCGTTACCAAAATCTTGCAGCACAAACCCAATACAGGAACACCTAGGGCAACATCTCCATCAAATATTAGTGAACATCCTCAGCTAGGAAAAAACCAGTGCTTGGCAGTTGGCATGTTTTGGGTCCCAGAAAACAAACTTGCAAGGAAAAAAAAAAAAAAAAAGAAAAAGTAACAATGAACAAATCCACCCTGGGTTCTATTCCTTAGTTTCATAAAACCAGCTGGATTTAAAGATTAATGAAAATGCCAGTGCTGACACTCCTCACTTTACTATTGCTATCACACACAAACGACAAGTATAACCTATAAGGATAAATTGTATTCCAGCAGCCAAAACACAATTTGCCAGGTATGCTGGGTTTAAAAATTACTAACACAAAATTGACAATGATCACCTCTAGCTGCAAGCTGACTGTTTTTTGAACATCCCATCAGAAGTGGTGAAAGCACAAAAACAGTGTAAAAGGGACACAGTCAGTCTCTTGGAATCAAAAACATATTTTACAAGAAACAGACCTATATTCTGCAATTATTTACAGCTACAAACAACCGAATTCATACTTTGGACTATCCTGAATGCAGCCAGTGGCAAACTCTTCTAAACCAAGCACTTGCAGTATGGGGCCATGTTTTCACATATTCCAGAGAAATCTTACCAACAGTGTTTGCACCCTTCCCTCCCACTTACTTAGACCATGGGAGTTTCCAACTTTTTCCCTTTCTGCTGTTCAAGAAAGGAATTTCTCAAAAGACCAACACCTTGAATAAGAAGCCAAAGCAAAAGAAAAGGTTGGCTCCAGCTCTTCATTTCCTATATGCCTGTCCTTTGCTTTCTTTGGGCTTGCTCCAGAGACCACTGAGATCAAGAGAAAGACCTATGGATTTCCCGTTCTGCAATTTCTGAGAGCCATTAAATGTTACTCTACATGCAACATTCCATTTTGTAAGACAATTTCCTAAGTCCAGACTTCGGTTTCTTTGTGATTCCCACATTCTCAGGACAACAGCTCCTTTGTTCAAGTTTCCATGTTTATGGGAATGTTATCTTATCTCTGGTTTGGCTTTTAATATTAAGCAGAGTCAAAAAGAATCATCCTCTTGTTTGAGATTTAAAGATTTATGTCTGCTTACATTTTTAAGACACATAAACATAAACATGCAAACATACTTACAAAGTCTAAGCAAATTTACTCTTATTAGATCTGTTAGCTGAATGATATTTAACACCAGTTACAGTTTAGTTCCTTTATCTCCCCTGTGAAATAGTTTTTTCACAAATTGATATGAAAGTGAAATGACAGCATCCTAAGGAAAACAAGCTTTCTCCAGCCTGTCTGCAAGGGAGCAGCTAGGTTGGAGCATCAGGAAATCAGCAAGAGAGGGAAGCAAACCATTACAGTGTAGGGGAGGACTTTCACGGCCACTGGGACATCCAAAGTTGAGAGAGACTCTGTGTTGCAGTGAAACTCTGAGATTCAGAACAGAGTCACAAACATGTAAGAGTGGAGACCAGCAGAAGAAAATGACCCGTCTGAATTCCCAACTACACCTGCGCATGGTGAGAAGCACAAGGACCTGTCCAACCCCACAGGTGGACAGGCTAAGCTAGCTTTAGCCTAGGTTCAGCTTTCACTGCATGGCTCTAAAACTCAGAAGCATCTGCAGTATTGCTGCCCCTTCATGAAGTTAAATGCACAGTACTGATTAAGTTCTGCATGTTTGTGCTCCGTCTAAACGACAAAGCACACTTTAAGAAAGAATCACCACTTGTCTAAACCCCAGGCAGTCTTCTCCCCAAACTCCCCATGTTCCCCATCCCAGAGCTTCTCCAGGTGGCCATTCTCTCCCCCATCTCTAAGCTTAGCATGCTCAAAACCTGCTTAATTTTGACAGAAAAAAAGAAAATTCACCTTGAACAGAAAACCTTTTGAGTCTTCCCTCATTTCTGAAGCCTTTGTATTTTATATTCCGTGCTCTGCTAATTTTGTCTCCCCTTCCTCCCTCTCCCCTTCAGTGGAAATTTTCTACTCTTTACAAGCCCAGCTCTCTGCAGAAAATTGATTTCCCCTAGGATACAGCCATCCTACTGTTCTATGCATGGTCATTAATGACCATCCTGTTCACCACAGAGAGAGAGAGACACGGTGGCACTCCTCCCCAGCTCCTCAGCGCAGAAAGCACTCAGGGGGAAAATCAGAACAACCTCAGAGCTTAACCATACCAACAGCTCATCATCTCCAGAAAATACCACACAAAATCTCCAAATGAGCTATTACGGGAGTAAAGTAATTCTTGCTCATTTCTGTCACTCTCTACTTCCACTGCACTAGATTAAAATTTTAAATCTTCCTCCAAATAACGACCACCACTTAGTCCCCTCTCTCCCAAAGCCACGTGGGAATGAAGCTAAATCAGATGTGACTTAAGCTTATGTTGGTTAAGGTTATGTTGATATCTGGGTATTCAAGGACAGAATGCATTTCAGCACAACCTGCAAAAACCTGCCTGAAGATGTGAGAAAACAGCTAGGTGCTGCACTTCTTGCTGTTTTAGCAGCTTCGCAGGCAGCACACCTGCTGGCTTCACCGTCTCTGGGAGATCTGCAATCTCACGTTTGACTGCAGTGAAGTCCCATCCTTGGAGTGACAGAAAATTCTCCCCGTAGCTCTTGGTGGCTCTGATGCCAATGGGTAAAATAAAACGACTGTACTCATAAAACAGCTTAATCCTTCTCTTAAACATCTTACAGATAGACCGCAAATTGACCCCCCGCCTCCTCCTTGACCCATGGGGTCCTTGCAAGAACTTCCCCTTGCCCGTACTGGTACATGGAGGTACAATGGAAAACTGGAAGCTGCAGGAAGAAGATTGGGTAGTCAGCACCTTATCTTTTTCCACTGCCAACCAAGGATTTTATGTGATGAAGTTTTGCTTACTAAGTTGCATTACTAATTTCAGCAGGCCCAAAATTGAGGAAGAATATTAATTAGGTTCAAAGATGTGCATAGAGACTTTTTTAAAGTCTAATTTAGCTTAGTTCCAGTGAATTTACCTCAGGTAAATAAGAACAGTGTCTTTAAATCAAAAGGTAAATTCAGAACAAAAATAAAACAAAACAAAACCTTTTTAGTAACTGTTGCACAAAAAGAGACCCCACCTCTAACAATTAGTTCTGAAACTGGGAGAGAAGCTTCAGCTACTGAACTGCAGCTTGGTCTGGAAAACGTTGGAGCTAACACCTGATGCAGCACTTCAGAAATGCTGGGGAGGGTAAACTGCCTAAGCCAAAAAAAATCATATTTAAAGCTCACATTGTCCAGCTACGCTCTGTAAATTGTGCCAGGATTTCTTTATATAATTCTCACAAACGCTGAGGAAATCCTCCACAGACAAACAGGACAATCCACCCCACTGTAGGTTCCATAAAATCACACGCTCTATGGAAATTTCCAAATGCCTCGGCACAATATGGGTGAGTTAAGGATAAAGTTTCAAGCCTGAACTCCATAATTTCCTGTCTTTTGCTAGTCTACACAGCTCTTTAATGTTATGTTAATATCATTTTTGTGGGTGTGATTGAATTACCCGCCGCTCTTGATGCCAGCATTAGTGGATTTCTGTGTAATAGGAGAGCATGCTTTGCTGCACATACTGTTACTAAATACCATTAAGCAGACCAGCTGCAGACCTCCTGATAGCAGGACTGGAGGGCTACCTCGTTAGGAGGCAACGAGCACTTGGCTGCTGGCACACAGCCCGAACCCCGCAAGCCCTCAGCACGTCCGAGGCACCTTGACCTCCCCACCAGTTGGCCTCCCACAGCAGGTCCCCTGCCGGGAAAAGGTGCCCAGCCCCGGGAATTTGCTGACCGCGCCGAGATCCCTCTCACGAGCTCCACACCCCGAGTCCTGTGCGGTGCTGCCGTGACTTGGCAACCCGAACAGATAAAGATGTATTCACTTGGCGACATTTCGACTCCAGGTGCAACGACGGGCTGCTCAAGTCCCCGCTGAGAGCGTGCCTCACGCACTGGTGACAGCTACTAACTAGCGGTGCAGTCCTTTAAAAACCCCTTCCAGGAGTCTTTGCAGAGAGATTAAAATGCCACGTGTACGTGAGTTGTAACGATTCTAGGGCAGCCTCCGAAGGGAGATTTAACACACGCTTTCCCACCAATACCCTTGCACTGCTAACCAGCACCTACTACGCAAATGACGAGCCTGACCACTGTGCAGAAATATCCCTCTTCAGCGAAGGATTGCATTAGGGAAGAAATGAGGGGGGAGGGAAGCAGGGGACAGTGGAAAAAAGAATATGGGAGGACAAGGAATTTAAGTCTGTTCCATGTAGTTGGCTCATTACACATGAAACTGTACCGATAACACCATCCAAGGACTTGCAATGTATTCTGGTCACTCATCTTGCCACTCTGCCCCACCTCTTCCTCACCACGAAACGCCTCCTTGCTGGCTGTAGAGCTATACTACCCCAGCACCAGCGGGAAATTCAGCTGGTAGCGCTCACCTAACAGCAAGCCCATGTCCCCAGCGTACCACGGGAACAGCATGGCAGGGACACGGCAGGGACGCAGCAGGGACAAGTGACATGGTCTGGTGAGTTTCTCTATATTTAAGTGTAGTAAGAACCGAGAAAAAAAATGCAGGAACCTAACAAGAACTGACAATTGCAAATCCACATTACAACAAAATCAGGTTTTTCTTACCACTCACCGAAAATAGAGATGAAACAACCAGAAGTCCTAAAAGTGCTGATAGTATTCAGTAATTCATTTTAGCCGGTCTCCCGGCTAAAGACCTGAAGTCAATCACATCTTTAGTCCTATTCTAACATTAGGCAATGAGCTAAATCATGGTATGGGTGTACTGCCCTGCTTAAATTTGAACTCCACCAATGGCTTGGACATATTCCATTTTGGTCCACTGCAGACATCAGTGTTCCTTTCTTGTTAGAAGCAATTGTTTTGGGTTCATTTTATTTTGAGAGTCAAGAGATTGCCCTATGTGAATCCTTCACCTCCTTGAACTGGCTGTATGTCTGTATATATGACAGGAACTCATTTGTTATGCAGTTCATAAATCACTTAATAAACTCTGTATAGAAATATTTGTGCTAAATTATTGTAGAGTAATTAAAAAAACTTCAGAGCCATACTTCGTTTAATTGAAAATCCTAAATTTGGTGTTGACTTAAGTAAAGCAGAGAGGCCAAAAAACATTAAAAATTAGTAGGGAAATGAGAAAATGAGAATGAGGGAGTTCTACAAAATTGTTAGGTATGGCTTAGATACAAGTCCCTTTTTAGAATAAACCTTCAAGTGTGTGGCGATTTTCTCACTCTATGGGGTTTTGCTACTTAAATCCGAGGATGGACAGACAATTTACAATTGTAAATTGATTTAAATCAGTTTTAAAAGATTTACAATGAAAGGTAATCAAAACCTCAGCATTGGAGAGATGAGCTTCTGCTTCTGACATAGTCCCAGTACCAGTGTCCTGTGATCACCACAGAGCACACACTGCACTTCTTTACACTCCTGCTGGGACACCACAGCAGCTTTTGATCATCGTTTTTCTCCTGCTTAGGGATATCAATGTTCCAGTGATACATTTCATCCACTTAAGGACACATACAAACAGATATGGCTACATAACCTATACATAATTACAAGTCTCCATAAACATGAAAAGGAAATTACTTCTAAACTCTAACAATTAGTTTTATAAACATTTCAATGATCCCTACAGTCCTTGATGAAATTATCCAAAGGCTGGAGAAACCTGTCTTACAATCAGAGACTTAAACAGCTTCATCTGTTTTGATTATTAAAGAAAAAAAGTCTGAAAAGTGACTTGATTATAGTGCATAAGTACATCTGGGGGGAGAGGGAGAGAATCTGCAAGGTCCTTAATATGATTACATACGAAACAACGGGTAGAAATCTGTTGATTTGGAAGTTGGTCAGAAACTCTGACCAGGGAATGCAGTTAACTGGAACAAGTGTTAGCAACGGTGGTAGGTTTGCTGCTGCTTTCATTTCTTCAGATCCAGAGTGTGTGCTTTTCCTGGAACACATTCTTTACATCAAAATTAATTGCTACATTCAGGACAGGAGCAAATAAGGGAAATTTAAAGACCTGAATCAACCAGAAAATAATGGTAGACCATCCCTTGGTCTCTTCTGAATCTTAAATTCTATGAATCTGTGTATTATTTTATCTCTTTTAATTACTAGTTCCCTACTATAAAAGAAGCTAAAAAGTTAATGTTCTTCTTGAACCAGTGAATTACAGAAAATAATTGAAGTTTCATAATTGGATTATAACCCCAGGAGTATATGGAAATGCTGAACTGGGAAGCTGAAGGAAGGAAAGCATGTCTGTTTTCCTTTTTTTTTTTTTTTAGATATGATCGCCAGGCATTAACAGCCATAAATGCTGCACTTATTACCTGTATTACACTGAAACAATAACATGGCTGCAATCCTGCAATAACTGCTATTTGAACAGACCGCTGTGCTTCCATGAAGCTTATTTGAGGCTGGGCGTCTGTTGGCAGAGAGCTTATTTCAGAATAGGACCTGTATTTCCACATTGCTGTTACCTTCATTATTTTATTTGGGGTTGTCCCCGAAGCTGTAGCTAGGAATTTTCCAAGAGAACCAAAATCCAGAGGTCTCCACTTTCCCTAAAGCTCATGATAGGGACACAGAAAATACATGCCCGAAGAAAGAGAAAATCTTTTCAGATCTCTGTCAGATCAACATCTTTTAAAAATTAGGCTGAAAATATTCCATCTTTCCTGTCTCTGTTTTATAACATGGCAGACATAAAACCTCTTATGTAGTTGCAAAAATTTCTAAGAAATTCCTCCTCTAGCGAACATCTTTAAAAAAAACCGAAGACTTTTCATTTTTTAACACAAATCTAGCAGCAGCGCTTGTCACACAAATAATTCCGGGAAGTTACCAAATGCTTGGAATGAAGGACATTACATGCTGCATAGCACAGAGCTCTTGTCAATGCTTGTTTGGAACGGTATGGGAAAGTCTAGCAGCTGAACACAATGACATTTTTGTTTTCGTGCTGATAATATTCAATAGCTTTGCCATCAAAGTTGGCCTGCCACTTCCCCTTGTATAGAAATTTCAGGCATGCTCTAAGGTTCTTGCCATTAGCTGGAAGCAGTGCCCAGGTTATTCCTGTTCAGGGGGGAGGGGCAGGGGCGTATTCAGCATAACTGGTATTGTTTCCCTCCTGCAAAGCTTTAGGACAATGTATTTCTCAAACAGATCAGAACATGATCTGCGTCACACCTTCTAGAGAAAGCTTACAGAAACATTTCTGCTACACAAATGCCAGACCATGAACAGTGTGTCCCAATGCTCTCCCAGAAGTCAGTGGCTCCCAAGCAGTATAGAGCACACCCCAGTCAGAGAACTTCCTAGTTCCTTCTCTGCTCACTCTGCATGGTTCTGCTCTCCCACTGCTGCCGCCAAGTCTCCAAGGACAACACATCAGAAAGACCCACTGAACTTGACACCACAGGATTTAGAAGAACAAATAGCAAAAAAAATGCAGGCAAACCTGAAAGATGTGGATGAGCTTAAAAACAGAAGAACTAAGCATAACCAGAACTTTCAATGCCACTCTTCCCAGGAGAAAACAAAAAACCACCACAAAAAAAACCAAAACCACACAACAACTTGGGAAAGAACCTGTGTGAAACAACCTCCTCGCTGGAGAGCAGAAAGCAAGCATCAGAGTTTTACAGAATGCCTTGAGGGGCTGGAAAACGCAGACTGTCAAGAGCCCCGTGGTCACGAAGCCCTTCCGCGGAGCAACACCCACGTCACGAAGCCAGGCATCTGCCTGACCGACACGCCCTGCGCAGGGCCTGTCTGCACTTCGGACAAGTTTTGTCCACGAGCATTTGGAGACTCTTAAACGCTTACGTTAGCAAGGGACCATAGCTCCACGGATGGATGGTGATGCCAGGGTTGACTGGCTGCCCACAAAATATGCTGGAGAAGTGGAGAAAGACAGAGGAGAAGGAAAGACTGGAAACATGCACATCTTGGAACAGGTCAGAAGCAGCTCATTAAGCGTCTTTGCCCTTTTTCCATCTCAACACCCCTCCTGCACAGTAAGCAAAACAACTGGCTGTTATAGTTGTGCCCTTCACATCGCTACACAGAAGGTTCAATATTTCTTATGAGCTCTCTGTTTCATTGTAGGTTGTTTTTTTCTTTTTTTCCCAAGGACTTTAATTAAAATTCATCAGAAGAAATGCTTTCAGCAGCAGTGTCTGAGAACGCTGCCTCCTCCCCTATCTTCCATTAAATCTGGTTCATCCAACTTGAAAGGAGATGAGAAACTCTCACTGACACTCTGTCACACTCCAGTGAAAAGACGGGCACATTCAAAACAGGGAAGAGTGCAGGTGCTCATTTATTACTTTACACAGATTATTTTTCTGCCTTTCTTCCTGACAATGGGAACGTTCACATCCCAGATGGAGCGCTCTGTAGTGCGGTGGGCATTTGCTGACCTCGAGTTTTGTTTTCCCTGATGAAAGAGACTAGGTAAGAAAAGTATTGGTTCATTGCCTACTGGGGCGACCTTAACCTTTGTTTTTAACAACAGAAGACATTTGGAGATTATTTGAATGAGGAATGAATAGATATATAATTTTTAAATTATATCGGGTAAAGGAGAGAAAAACCTGTGCATGTCCATGTCCATATTTACGCACTGCAAAGATGTAAAGTTTATATAACTCAGTGCAAAACTGCAAATCAACTGATGTCAGAAACCAACATCTCAGATGACACGCAAGTTCGCTGTCTCGTACCGATCTGGAATGGGAGAGCAACACCACAGTGTTTCTAACTGCATTAATAAGCACCATCACTATGAAGAGGTCTTCAACAATAAAATTAAAAATCATGTTCACAGCATTAGGTTCTGCTTTTATGTCTACTTTACACAACCCTGACATTCACCATTTGGTTCCTGATCAAAGGTATTTTGACTTAAAAGTACTAACCTGAAATTAATTTTTTTTCGCCTTTCCTGCCCCTCTTAATAAACTTTTACGAGAAGTCCCTGATACAAAGAACTTGAAAAGAATACAGGTTTCTCCAAGCTAACCCATCAGTGTGTTTTTCTCTGGTCTCAACAAACACATTAACAAATGAGAGGGAAAAGTTCACGTAGCTCCCTCATTGCTTTGAATCAGCATATCTAGTCCAGCAGGACACATACGCTGTGCTTGGCCCCACAGTACACCCTTCCTGGGAATCTGCTTTCCCAGTTTTGCTTGGAACACAAAAATTCTGAGGGTTTTTTTGAGAATTTTTTTTTTTTTAATTCCCCCTTAAGCGTGGGCATTTCTTTGGTTCCCGTGCAGACTGATCTCTTCAGCAGAAATCAGAGCCATTCACTATTCTCATATTACCAGGGTACACTGAACCAAAACATCCACAAAGATTCAAGCAGGAACGACTCTACATGATACCACATGGTTCCTATATGAGCTAATCCCACTGGATGAGCCCTTCATGCCCTTTCAGTCTCTGCTATACCACAGAGCAACAGTGTCAACTGATATTAATTACAGGAGAGAAACAGACTATGTGGTTCTGTTTGAATTAATATTGAAGCCACAGTACACCTTGCTTTAACATACACAAGGTTACAGAACACGGTACAATCCTGTACATCTCCAAAGATTACTTCTTAAAAAACACAAACACAGACTAACTCTCTGATGCTATGTGAGTCACAGAGTGTTTGGGTTTAGTCTTCATCTGGGCCCGGACAAGCATGTCAGGGTACAAACTTGGTCTGGCTTCAATGCAGAACACAGGATTTACTCCAGGAATTCTTTTGGTATTTTTGGTTTTGAATTCGCTACAGGGTTATTATTTTGGTTAACCTTTATTTTATTTATAGCTCACAGTAATTATTTTTAATTCACATTTTAATAGAGGAAAAAAAAGGACAGGGAACTTATTTTCCCCACACCTTCATGTCATCAGTTCTCATATAATACGGACTTCTTGTTATCGTCACAAAAGAAAAGGAAAACAAAAATAGCCAGGAATTTCAGACTCTCACTGTCTTCAAACACGGCAGAAATGGCCACCATGAACTTGCTATAAAGCTCGGTCTAATTGAAAATAATGTACTTGTTGCAGCTATTTGCAAGAGTCGCTGTCCTGAAAGGCACCTTGAGCCCCTCTGACACCCTGATGAACTCAGCAGTTTTCAGTGGGGGCAAACGGAATGCACACAGTTCATTTCAAAAATAGTTCAGGATTTAAGTAATGTGTGTATTGTCAATTAATAACCTCAGTTACATTATCCTTGGGGCTAGCCCTTCAGTAGAATCCAAACAGTGGCAGCCTGAATATTTATTCAGACTTTCCCACAGGGACAAAAACAAGGACATTCAGAATGGGAGACTAAAATCTGACACTTGACGATTTGTCAAGGAGACAATGATCACACCTTCAGAAAAAGAAAGAAAAAAAAAACACCCCGCAAACCCACCCCCTCCCCCCCAAAAAAAAACCCAAAACCCACCACAAAAAAAACACCCACCCAGAACCACAAAAGCCAAAAACTCCAACCCAAAACCTTGTGTAATTTCCAGAAAACATGAATCTAGAAACCAGATATGCCTGAACAGCATAATCGCTTCCTCCTCTTCAGGTATTTTTATTACTGTTGTTTTAATTAAGTCCTTGAATTTTACCCTGGATGACATAGAAGTCAATCTTGTTGAAGGGTGATGAGATAGTTAATCCAAAGAAGAACAACAAGGCAGATGGAAATTAAGATTTCTGAAGATACGTTATAAGTGCAAGGGAGGATGACTACATCAAGATAAAAACATAAATAAGTTTAAACTATCAGACACTGTAAGTTTGAAGTAGCTTTTTTCCAGACTATAGGCTGAGCATGAAAAATAAATCAAGACCGAATCAAGATGGATTATCTTCTGAATACATGCCAATGTCTCAGTAGTGCAATGCACAATGCTTTCTTTAAGTCAAATAATGTTGTTTATAAGCCAACTTTTCTTTTAAAATTTATGAGGGGTCAGAGGGGGGTAAGACGGTTTATATCTCTCTTCCCAAATTCCCACTCTCTTCTCCAACACTTATTTTATCTTTTCAAAATGTTTTGGGTCTAAGTCTTTTTCAGTGGAAACGGGTAAGAAAAGACAGACAGAAAGACCAAAATCCTGAGAGACAGACTGAGGTTTTGAAATAAAAAAATTTTCAAAGTAATAAAGCTCAAATGTTTAATTTGCGTATGAGATTTCCCTTCAATCTGTCTCCACTGGGATGTAGTTAGTAAGAATAGGAGGTGTCCAGTACACCAACAGAGAACTAAGCCATCTGTGTATGTTTTTAACAGAATTTTGGAATTCTTCTGGATGAAATATAACACCATAGATGAAAATTAGAGTGACAGATTATAAATATTTCAAAGGTAATAATTTATATTTTGCTTGTACGGTGACACACCATGCACATTTTTCTGCCTATAATCTATAATTTTACATCTTAAGGGTTGATTATCTATCCTTTGGATGAAAAGCATATTTTGACTGGGAAGATACATGTATAATGGTGTGTACCACTGCACCAGCAGAGACTGTCTACCTCCAAGAAATAAATGCTGAAGATGTGATATTAGCTATTATTTTCATGAAATATTTAAAAATCAAAATTATATACTAATTATGATCACAGACGGGCATAAAGCCTTTCTATTTAAAAATCTCAAGACAGGTTAAAAAGAGGCCAAGGTCGGTTTTTGAAAGTTTAGTCGGTGTTTATGAAAATCCAGAAGATACATACGCAAAAGAACAACATCCTCTTGCTTGCTAAACATGCCTATTTGCTCTTTTTCAGTGTAACCTTTGACAGAGGCATTGCAGAAAGTCCCAAAAGACATAGTGCAATCTAAAAGTTCCCTGCTGCAAAACAGAATTTGATGCAACCGTGCTGGACGTATCTTAAACCAAATAGTGCAGATTAGAACCACACAAAAAGAAAATCTTCCAGTAGCAATTTTTTTTTATTTACTCAGCTACTGTACAGCCTATGATGACTTGTTTTCCTTTAGTTATATGAACAGTTTGACAGATTACTGTGACAAGGTTACTCTCAAATTGATAAAAGGTTTGATAGTGTCAGAACATTTGTCAGAAACGTCTGACATCACGTGTAATGGACTCTGCACTTCAAGCATCAATGGTACTCCAGTCTGCTGTTTTCTGTTTAGTGTGCGATACACACCACCTAGAAACACACAGCAGAAATACAGAAAAGAAGGCAGGATTCACTAAAACAGCCCCGTGCTCTGTCAAACAATTCGGATTAAAGGGTTTCTCTTCCATAACTCACCCGGCAAAATGCAATTAAATAAAAAACGTTACACTAAGAGTGGTCTGCTTGCTGGTATAAACCTGGAAACGGGATGGGCTATGATAAATGTACATAGCCGTAAGCATCTCCAGCATTCCCTGTAGTTCTGAGAGAGAAACATGATGGGTTCAGAACATTATTTCTCAGACCTGCCAAATGTCAGGCATTGCAAGTGACAGTTGTACTGCTGGCAGACTCGTCACATGTTAGTGGGGAGGAAATAGGTTCAGAAGGACTCATTTTAGGCACTGTGTGGAAGCAATGTCCTGGGCACAAGCTAGCTTTGGTGAATACCTCCCTTAAATGCAGCTCTCCAAGAATCTTGTACTGCAAAATAACAACATGGTTTATGGACTGGAATTCAGGTTTTCACCTCACATCTTGTAGCAAATTCTGCTAACACTTCTATGCAGGAAGTCTAAGAGCCAGCACCTTCTGCTGTTTTGTGAATACCGGAACGCATGAAGCCTTTAGTGCAGGATGAGACTCCAGCCATGTAAGACAAGAGACAGCTCTGTAGAAGACAACCATTTCTGAAGAGACAAACATGGGTCTTGCCCATATAGCAGCAGACTGCTGCTATACAGACTGCAGAGAGAAGCGATTTGGACCTTTATGCACCTCTGCTATGTAACCATCTGCACAGGTAAAGAAAATGTCTTGCAATACATTACTTAAAAGAATTTGTCATGGCAGCAGGTTTTTTATTTTCAGATGTTCAAGTTTCCCTATATTGTCTTTCCCTTTGGCTTTGAAAATACTTTTAATGTTTTGGGAGGGAAAAAAAAAAAGACAGGACAACTATCGGGTTTCTCTTCTCTTCCATTTAGCCAAAGGATAGAAAATCAGCAAAATGGATGTCAGCATTTTTCTTAAAGAGCATCTGCTCACACAGGAACTCAATGATAGCAAGACAAAGCCCTTTAATCACAGACCAGATTAAGTTTAGTGGAGCACATTAAAAAATTTGCCAGTGCCAAAAAGAAGCTCTCAGATGCTTGACGTGCACTTCCCATAGGCAGAGACGGGGCAGGGCCTTGCCCTCTGAACTTCACTATTCAAGCAGTACTGCTCGCAGCACGGCCGGCTCGTGCCTCACACCATGACTGCAGCACTACGCACCAAAGCCCTGAGGCTCCTCCAGGAATAGTTAGTTCATTCCCCATCAGCTGCTCAGCTGAAAGCATTTGTCTGAACTTGGAAAGGGTCAGGCTGCAAGATGATGTATAGCAAAATAGCTTTCTGAACGTCAGCAGACTACGGTCAATTTATACCTACCGAGCATCTGGCCCTTGAACTGGGATTATCTGCGACTGTGACGAGCAGGAAGTGTCAATGAATGTAGTTTGTACAAATGTCAGACAGGTACACTCGCAATTCAGCTTGCATGAAATATGAAAAATCACCAGCATGCAAACAGTGAGCCAGTTCTACCCGTAGCAGCTTTAGCAGGAGACACTCACAGAGAAGAGTTTCCAGCTCACGTAATTTTGCTAAAGTTCAGATACCTCTTCAGTAAGACTGCTAGTTCCAACCCTGGCCATGCCCACGTAAAGCATGCTTAGCACAGTCTTTCAGCATTTTTGCTCAGGCAGGAAATACAGAATGCCATAAAACTGTAACATCCCACTAAACTGTTACTCCTTTTTCAAGCTTCAAAACAACAGCCATTTGAATTCAAGTCAGTAGATCAGCCCTAGACTGTTCCTTACTTCACCAGACTTCATTTATTGATCCCTGTTTGAAACGCTGATTTGTGATGAAAAATATTAGAGATGCTGTTGTCTTTGGGAACAGACTATACTATGGCAAAAGCACTACAGTTCTGTATAATCACAGGGAAGCATTTTTATTTTTCAAATCTCTGCACATTCCTCTTTCAACAAAAACAACCTACATTATCCTAAAATCCATCAAGGTGATCTCTGGTTGGAATCTCAAACTGGATTATTTCCCACCCACGTCATCAATAATAATCAAGACTTTGGAAATCCAGTCAGGTTCTTATTTCTACCCATATTAGCCACTACATTCAGTCAAGCGAGGAGGGGTTACGGGGTGCAACATTTTAGAAAACAGTTCTGTTGGTGTGTGAGGAGCGAAGAGCTCCCTTCTGCTGCCTCTCCAGTTTCAACAGGAATAAACCACAATAAAACTGATATTCTCAGTACAACCTGCAGATATGACTCTCAAGATAAACAGGGGTAGAAGGTGACGATTTCTACATCACCAGTTTTCAGTGGAACTGCATTTAATTAGATGTTTGCTACAAGGCCACCTTCAGTGGGTTTCATACTTCTCAATCTTTGAGCCCAGCAACGTGTGACACTGCAATCAAAAGATGTGATAAACGACCGAGGTGGGGACACCCATGTTTTTTCGTGCACCGGGTTATGATTCACAGATCATTGTAACTCTAAAATCTGTCATTAGGGAGGTTTTCTTGCCATGTAAATTTTCCTCTTAACGTAATAAAGAAACCAGATTAAAATAAACATAGAGTCAGTGTGAAGGCCCTTACCTCTCTTTCCCCAAAACTCATTACCAGAAGATTTTCAACAGGCACTAATTAGCTGTTCAAACTAAAGAAATAACGGCTAACCTTCAAGTGCGGGAGGCTTCTGATGTCTTTTTGTGGACAAGTGTAAACCAAAAGGCTAGCTTTGACATTTTCCTACCCAAAGACAGCGAGTACTTTAAGAGCACTTACGGCTGGCACAGCTTGATAAGGTCCTGGTCAGTGGTGCCGGGTGGAAGGCCTCGAATGTACAGGTTGGTTTTACTCAACTGCTCTCCGCTGCTGTTGTTGCTGCTATTGTTGCTGCTGTTTGTGCTGGGGCTGGGAGGAGCCATGGGGTGGGGAGCTGGTGCATAGGACTGCTGGAAACACAAAAAAACCAAAAAGGCTGTTATTGGAAAACCAAAGCATGGCAGGCACATGCTCTTTACCCAAGTAACTCAAACTTTGTGCTGTGGGCATGCTTGTCCTGCCCTCCCTGAACACCTCCACCACCCGCTCCCACAGCACGTGCACCCACCCCGAGCCAGAGATGCCTTTCAAAATGCACAACAGGGCTGAGATTTTGGGTTGAGCCTTGGCTATGAAGTGCATTATTTTACTTGATTTTTTTAATCTGGAATTAAAGTAGCTAATTACAAGCCTATTTTTATCTAGATTGCGAAATAAAGCTCTGGAATGACAGATACTTGGGAGTAACTGGTATTAAAGAAAGAAGTTAAACACAATCTGCTTTAAGAATACTGTAAGACAAAAATAAGACTATCAAGCCAAAGTTAAGGGAGCTGATGCCAGAAGCATAGCGAGTCTTTTTTTAAACATGAGGAGCATCCAGTACACACAGAGTCAGGTGGCAAAGAGTTAGCTAGCCTGGGAAGCAAAAAAACCCAACAAAGCAGCCTGAAAAGACTCTCTCATTGTAACGTGTTTCACAACAGAGAAACAGGGTTTGGAAAAGATGATAAGGCCAGGATCCCCTGCTCCCAAAACCTTACCCACTTCTTAATAACCACAAACCACACACAACAACTGAGAAGCATCACTTCAGAAGGGAGGCATTCTCTCAGGGAAAACAACACTCTCCCCCAACTTCCTGGCAAATACATCCGATGAAAAACACACACATGCTATAAAAACTACTTAAGCACCTCCAATCTGGGGCAACAACAGGGAATTTAAGCTGCTGCAATCACCCCTGGTTCTCTGACCATCAGCATATTTACTTGCAGCACAGAGTGCATGTCAGGAGAACGGAGGAGTGCTTGGAAGGAGGCGCTGCCATGTCCCCTCACCGCTGTGGCGTGTGCGGAGAAGCCAAGACCGAGGGGAGAAGTTGGAGGACCTGGGGGATGTTGCCGGCCGAGGCTCCAGCTGGGTAGTCGGGGAACTGGAGTCACAGCTCCAGGAACATAATCACCTGCCGAGACGGGGGGAAATCCCGTTTCCACAAGCTGATCAGCTTTTTCTGCTAGCAACATGCGTGCTTACAACAGCAGGTAAACGTTAGGTCGATGCTAAGTTAACCAAGATGTGCTGAAGGATTAATAAAAGCAAAACATATGCAATTTTCGTTACAGCAGCAGGGACACTTTAGTGACTTCTAATATGCTCATTCTGTATTTAGGCCTTGAACAGAGGAAATATTTAAGACTGAGTAATTCTGATCACGCTTATTAACTGCCCCTTTCATTACTGGGGCCCCACTTTATTGCTTATAATTATGTACACACCAAATCAGAGCCTCAGTAGATGCAGATTTTTAAATTAGTAGCTTAAAACTCTTTCAAACAAGTCCTTTTTCTTTAGAAGAACCAGAAAAACATGGAGGAAATAAGGGGAGCATCAGCCATAGGTGAAGCCTAGAGGCTTTGGAGAAATACATAAAGGACCAGGCTTCCAATGATGCCTTTCCTCCTGCCTTCTCCTTCCTTCTTCCCAGTTTCTCCCATTTACACAGGAGAGTACACCATCACGTGTCAGGACATCAGAATTCTTCTGCAATCTAGCCTGGCTGTAATGTGACTCAAGTAGGACCCATTAAAAGGAGAAAGCAGTTTAATAGACAGTGCAATTGCTACGCTAGCAAGTAATGACATTTGCTCTCATCTACAGCACAAGAGAAAGGGCAACGAGCTTCCTTCCCCGAGCGTCCGCGTAGCTACTTTTGCTGACAATCAAAAGCACGTAATGCACATGGATCAGATTTCTCCGCAGGCACGTTTTATCCCTGGGTAATCCCCACCCACCCATGCTCCAACACCATTCCCAGCAACAGAGAGCTGAAGCAGCAGCCCGGAGCACCAGCACAGGGAACTGCCTTGGCTGAGCCCCAGTGCTGTGAGCACATCCTGGAAATCAGGTCCAAGGCACAGCCGGGTAAAACTGCCGGCAACAGCAACCTCCAACAAGTACACAGACACCTGGATCTTAACACAGCCTGGCCGAAAGCGGATTCTGGGCTCTGGGCACTCCAGGGCCACAGCAGAGGTAGATGTGGCTGTCTGGGACTATACTAACAGCCGGGGAAATAATCCTGTGGTAATCTTGCACATTTCGAGCATCGCTAAGTTAGAGAAATAAATAAATAAAGGTCAGGGTAACAGTCTTACTGCTTTACCCCACACCTCCAGGTTTGCCATACCCTGAACGCACACAAATGAAGTAAAGCAAGGACAGAATTTTCTGTAACTCACTGAAGTGCTACGTACTTTAATTATTAATTGTTGTTGTGTATGTCTTAGCAGGGGATATTCAGTAAATGGCCTATTCTCACACCAACCTAATAAACTGGGAAAAAAACCCAAGTGGAAATATAACTTTGAAATACAAAGAGCAATTTTCATTCTATTGTAAGATCTTTTTCCTCACACAGAGGAAAAGCACTGGGGGCCTAATTCTAATTTAAGCTTAAGACATTTTATCCCTCTTGGACAGCTGAAAGGGGACCTAGAAGTGAACATGAAATACAGTTACACTGATTTTAAGGCCACAGTTTAAAAAAAAAAAAAAAAAAAGTCGTCCTCTGTACACCCAGAAAATGAGGCCATGGGATAGATGGTCTCTCGAGCAAAAGCTGCTCAGGCAGTAGGCACACACAGTTGTTCCAGTTCACAGCAGCACCCACAGAGATGCTTTAAGGGTGGGCAGTGAGGCAGCCGCACTCCACTTCGGAGGGTGCTGATCTCTTCTCAGACCAGCAAGCACTGCTAGGCTCCCAACCCTCTTCATTAATAAATCTCTGCCACTGCAGCCCACAGTCATTTCCATGCATACCCAATACCCCAGAACACCGCCCGCAGAAAGATTACAAAATTGCCTGAACGAGGGCTGATGACATCTTCTGGCCAATTGCCAGAATAAAAGCTTCAGGTCAGAAGAAAGCTTTGAATTCTTGTTTCCTGAGCTGATGAGTGCATGACTGATGGCAGAAGTATGCGCTTTGCCTCCAAATGAGCAAAAGGTCTGGTTCGTTAATCTCCACGTAATAACTGGAGTGAAAGAAATGAATGGCAACCTGATGATGATCCCAGATACGGACAACTTGCTAGAGGATCCCCGGATGGCACTGCCTGGGGAGAGACGTGTGCACCCAACGGCAGGAAATTTGGGCCTTGTTCTGATGTCGGCCCCCTTCGTGCCTGGGAGCAAAGCACTTCACTTCTCTGCCACGAGAATCACCGCTTTCCAGACTGGCTAAAAACAACCTGACACCAGCTGCAGAAATCTGGGAAAGACGTTTGCCAACACAGCCAAGCACAGGACCTGCAGTGCTAGAAAAATATGTATTAAGCAAAAATCTACGTGGTTTACTTCCAAACGGACCTGAAATTCAGAGCTGGCTTTGCTGTTAATTTTTCAAATAACCAATGCAACCAACTCGTTTTTCAATTCTCATGCTTCATAATTCAATGGGGAGTGTGTGGGGAACGAACTGGTTTGTAGATCATTCCAAGCAGCTTATTAATTTAGCATGGCTGGCTAATAGGATTTGTTTTCATCTTTGAAAAATGAATGAAATTTCTGCTTTTTCATTATTTAAAAGTACGAAATTAACGTGCTTAATTCTTACCCAGCCTCAGGAACGCACCCTTGCGATTAAACCCTACCATTGAGTTCTGTGAAACAGTGTTCCGTGCACACAGCTAAGCGTGAATAATGATACACCTTGGTCTTTCTTACCCAATAACCCAGAAACGATGAACCAGAAGCCTCTTGGTTGCTAAATGAACAACACTCCTCCTTCCAACATCCTTATGCAAGAATGGTATTTATCTTCCCATGGCAACCACAACACTCTTACACAGTTTTTCACTTGTTGCAAGTTTAGTCTAAAGCATTTTTCTTCCAAAGCAAAACACTATTTTGAAAGACAAATTTCAACTATTTTTTCACATAAAATTCCTTTTGGATGGGAATCACAGGCCCCAGATGCCAAGTTGTGGAGTCTGCTTTATTAGCAGCAGCTGGCTCCTTGGCAGGCTTCTGAGGCCATTGGGCTCGTGGTTTTGGAGTGGCCTCATAGGCTAGGATACAGCTGGACAGCTATGCTCATGGACTAGCCAATTTGTTTGCGTTCACCTTTGGCTATCCCAAATTTGTATTCTTTTATCCACCCGAAAGTAATGTCTTGAAAAAAATCACCATTAACACTGATATGTTGATTTTTCCTATCAGAGTACATATTTTACACTAAAAAAATGAGCAGGACACACAGTTCTGCATTAAAACATGCCTTATTTAAGCAATTGTGAACATACACTATCTATTTTGCTCTGAACTGAGTGTTTTCCAGCTGTTAGATTCATCTCACTTTAGAGCTCAATTGCTACACAATTCCCTCAGCTCCTGATTGAGAGGATAAAATAAGGTGAAGTAAATACAAATAAATTGTGCAAATATCAGTTTACAGCTCACACTAGCAAAACACTGTTCTCTTTACACCCTACTATACAACGAAGTAATTTCTGAGAGCTGGAGGGTTCTTACTGGCCAGTTATAGTAATGATGAGAGGATGCCACCAACTTACCAGCCCATTTATGGGATTTTGGAGCTGATGGAACAGCAAATCTCATATTAAGCGAAAGGCGGTCATCACAGTTACAGAGAAAACAGAGGTAGGGCAAATAAAATAAAAATAATTAGATAAAAGCCGCAGCAACTCTTCTGCCTTCAGTTGGCTTCCTCGGTGAGGAGCAGCACAGGCAGACAAGCTATTTCTCATCCACAGCCAAGTGGAATAGAAAAGGAAATAAAAGATGAACATGGAACTGGCAACACAGAAACTTTGTGTATTTTAGAAAGGCTGCAGTTAGGAGAGCTTGAGTCATAATTTCCTTCCCGTTTATAGGGCACTCACTGGTCTTGCAGAAACCAGTCATGACTATTGCCTAGCTCCAATCCGGCCAACAAAGTCCTAGAAGACACTTCCCTACCCCAGACATCTAACAGAAAACAAACACATGTAATAGTGCCCATAGTTTCTAACCTTCTGCACAGTGACAAAGCTTCCCGGACTGTTTCTGTAGAAGCAAGCCCACCACTTGGCAACATACTCCATTTGTAAAGGAATGGCATGTGGAAATGTAAGCAAACTCAAAAGATGAAGACAGACAGTGAGGTTTAAAGTCTGCTCCACCACAGTCCTTTCAATCAGAAAAACCAGAACACACCTCAGGAGATTTCTGATTCACTTCCAAGGCATTTAAAAGTGATTTGCTGGATACAAGGTGACCAGTGAGTCAGAGCTGCTGGGTTACGCTCTCTGTAATGCCACTGTATGACTGTGCTACCCCAAGCAAGTCATTTAGATTCCTTATGTCTCAGTTGCCAATCTGTAACAATTCTTCCTTAACTTTTCAAGGCTTATGTGATGCTCTGTGATTACTGGAACACAGACACTATTGAGGACGACAATATTTCTTAGAGCTGGGGAAAATGCTATTAAAAATTAACTTAACTAAAGCTATCCCTCTTCATTTTGCAGATAAATACGACTTCTGCATACAGTGATTTTGCTACCCTGTATCTAAAATGAATGAATAATTTTAAATCTTAAACAAAAAACCAATCCAATTCTCTTTCTCATTAAAAATATTTTTATTTTATTTAGAAAACAAAGTTCGAATTATTCATTCACAGTGATGTCTTGCTCATGCTTCTTGTATATGTGGAACTTTTTTCTTCATTCTATTGCAAAAAATATCTTCAGTCCATAGGACAAAGGTGACATTTTGTTTTGCTTACCCTTTCTTTTCACATAGCAAAATTTCACGTGTAAAAAATCACTATTTTAAAAAAAAAAACAAACAAAAAAACCCCAAACAAACAAACAAAAAAACCAAACCACACACAACCCCCACACACACACCCCCCACAACTCCCTAGTCCTCCAATAGACCCAGTAGTCATTCAACAATCAGATGAAAATTGAGATTTGATGGACCAGTAAGATACTTTGGAGATCTTTATCTCACACACAAAGCTGTTGAAATTAGTAGGCTAAATACTCCTGGGGCTTACAAATCCCTTGAAGCCAGCACAAAGCACTAGAGCTCCATAAAGCATAAGCTCAGGCACAATTTGGCTCAATTTTCCCTGTTCTAAAATACTTCTCTTCCAAATCATGACTGCCTAGCTTTTTTCATTTTATATCTACAGGTGGACAATGCATAGGAAGCAAGGCATCCATGGGAAGAGGAGGAGGTCCTCTATTGGGCCATACCTACAAGGTAGGTCTTATTTCATACGTGTTTCTGCATTAAAACTAATCCACCAAAGAAGAGCAGCAATTTACTCTTCTTGGCTATCTTTAAGAGCACTAGGAGTTTTGCAACCATTAGCCAGGGTGACATACACTACATCCTTTTCTCACTGATCACAGTATCTTCTGCTTCCGCTAAGACAGACTGAAATACGTCAATCCATATATCACTCCATTTCCCACCATTACCAGTGGGAAACTCCAAAAGCAAATTGATCAGATGGGAAGCAGCTCTTTTTGTATTATGATGAAGTTTAAATAATAAAGAAGATTAGAGCACCTATCATTAGAAGAGATTGATGGTCATCTTGCCTGAGGATGAACAGGCCCCAGCAAAAACCAGTCCAAGAAAAGGAAACCGTGAGACAAAGACCAGCATTTGCAGACTGAGAGTGCCCTGCCCATCACTGCCCCCGGGTTCTGGTCACTAAATAGATGTAAATGGTCCAGCTGCCCCCTTCAGCCCTTGCCCTCTCCTCCCTAAACAAAGCTGTACCAAAAGATAAAACTCATCTTTGATAAGTGATTTTATGTTTATCACTTGACTGCCTGTTGCTCTGGACTAAATTATGGTAGCTTCCCTGAATTTAGGGCTTCTTGCATCCAAACAGGAGGGTACAATTTAGTCCTTAGCACTAAAAAGTCAAAGACTAGGAATAAGAGCTCTGTCACCGACTAAGTATTTTCCAGAGCGGAAAATAACCTTCACAGCCTTGTCTCCTCCCATTTATTTCATGGCAGGAGGCTCCCGTGACAGACATTCCTGTGGCATTATTTATTTCTCAGCAAGGAAGAAGAAGAATTCTTTCTATAGATAAAGAATTTTGGCACTTTAGCAAACTCGTAAACAATAACCTATGTTCTTTGACATAAATTAGTGTTATTGCTTCATTATCCAATCCATTCATATTTTATTGATGTACTGAGACTAAATGTGAACAGAATCTAGATCTTAGAAGTACTAAATCCAGGCAATCTGGACGATAAAACACTGCAATTCCCCTAATAAGAATATTTTAGAGTACAGATCAAAACGTGACAGCAATTACTGACTGTGATACAACAACTTTGTGGTGAAAAATAGGGGGAAAAATAACAAATTATTACTTGTGTTTACATTTCCACATAGTCAATTTTTGGGCTACAACGATGAGTTGTCAGTCCATTTGAATGTTAAGAATAAAAATGCAGATTGAATGTCTGATACTTAAACTTCACAAATGTCTGCAAAAATAAACATGTTTTTGGTTCTGAGAAACTAAATTTACTCTCTGGGTATTTGTTTACATGTGGCAAACCAAAAGCATCTTGGAAATGAGATGTAGGAGGCACGAGCTTCGTTGCATTGCTTTCCTGCGCACAGCCCACACGTACCACAGCATCAACGCCGGTGCGAGAACCTGAGTCTAATAAAAGCCCATCCCATAAAACTGATCCTAAAGACAGAACGAAACCAAAGCATCGATATCATCTCTTTCCTCTCCACTTGACAATTCGGTGAGCAGAGATCAGAAGCAGATGTGTTTTCATTATGCACAATGACAGCCCAAAATGTTTGGCGTTTTTTTTGTTTTGTTTTGTTTTCCAAAATCCAACCCAAGTTTCCTCAGTTTGTCTTTCTTATGGAAGAAAAGTGGGAAATCTGCCGCTATTGACATGAGCGCTGGTGGGATGGAGAAGCCAGGTGTGGCAGAGCTCCCCAGGAATGCCCCCCATCATCTCACCACGTTACCACCACAATCTTCTGTAGATGTGTATGGGGAACCTCCACCCAGTGCTATATCAAGATGAGCTGTGCCTCCCCTCCTGCAGCTGAAGGAACCCGCAGAAAACACAGTTTGGGAAAGGTTTGTCCCAAAGATAACAGCATGACTCCATCAGGACACAATCTGGGACATTCCACAACAGCCCATGTTCATGGGTTTCTTCAGGGCCCCGTGGGCTACAGCAACACACGCTTTCCAGGCTGGGGGCCAGAGGATGCCCACAGAAGATAAGAGCCACCACAAACCTCACCGCATTTTTCCTTCCAGTGCAAACTCCTCTGACAAGTTCATGATAGCAAATAGCTCTTAAAAAAATTGCCCATACAAGTCAGTGCAGCTGATACCAATTCCTCGGCTAGGAAGGAACCAATCTCACAGGAGTGGTATCTGTAATGTCATTTAAAGGACAGCTAGAAAGCCCTCTGACAGTAATCAGATACAGCCGAGGCAAGGAGCTGACAGCAGCCGTTAGGATTTAGGTTGGCCAAGGCGGTGCCGGGCACCTCCCCGCTTACAACAGCCCTGAACCCCACAGCAGCAAGGCTGAGGGAGGCAGGGCAGCGAGACGACCCCCCGTGGGGCTCAGCACAGGCAGCTAGGTCTGAAACCCCCTGTTAGGAACCCCTCAGTCCCACTCTAGGTGTTTCTCTACATCCTTAAAATGAGCTGTCTATACGACAGTGAGTTTTATAACGAAGTCACCATTACACATAAGCTAGGAAACTGGGTGCACGTGAAAACTGAGGTGAGGGAATGGGTCTGCAAGCCTTAAAAGCAACACGGTAATGAGATGAGTTGCAGACCTTCGCTGGGACAAAGGCAGCTTTCAGCATCACCCTACTGACATCCCAGGAGCGCCCAAAACGTTACCTACCTGGGAAGGTGAGCAAGATTTACCATGGCACATTTTGGGATTTAAAGACTTTCATTTTCAGCTAATGCCACTAAGTGCTTAAACTCACATGCTAAGGAAGCTGAATACAGATAAACACTCTCCACTTTGTTACTGTAGAACCTGGTGGCTTATAAAACCCGCATTTTTTCTACGTTTCATGTATCAGCAATGAGTTAGTGTGGGAAATTCTATTTAATTTTCTTTAACAAGCATCTACTATATTTTACGTTTATCTTTTCTTCCAGACATCAATCGAATTCACTTGATGCAAAATTTACTAAATAAAGTAAATAATTAATGCAAAGATTAAGAACATATTTATTCTATTTTTGGAATTTTCAGAACTGCACCCAATTTATTTACAGTAATGTCTACCTTTCTCCTAAAAATTCATCTTTCTATAAGTGATATGGGTTTTGAGGATGATTTTATCCAAGCATGCTATGATGCATAGAAAATCCCAACACAGCTGTCTTTTTTTAAAAATATGAAATAAAATATTTTTATTTTTTTAGTTTCCATTTATACTTTTATTAGGGAATAATACGTACCTTAGGCTGAATGGAAGCCTGCGCACTAAACCCCCAGGATACATCCTATATTCACACCAAGTGCAGGCAGAGGCTGATCTCTGGTATACAATATACACTCTCAGGTATATTTGACCACACATGTAACCAGATGACACAGCAGTTACTGCCTACCATGCACTTGGTTGTCATGACTGGAGGGACATTCCCAAGGGAATTCCCTTGACAGTCCTGGGAAAGTCCAGAAAGGACGACTGAATGACGAAAGTCTCCTTGTAAATTTTCTAATAATTAAAGTCACTGAAAGATGACAATTCTTAGAAACTACTGAGGCTGACATCCAGTTTTGCTAGAATGTAAATAAAATCATGAACTCCAAAAAGTATAAAAAACCCACCCCACCAAAACCCACCACCAAAAAAAACCTTCAGAAAGGTCACTTTGCTTCAACATCAGTGAATCTGAATATGCATAACCCTGCCCTACTGGTTACATATTCATATACACAAAAGACCCATCATTGCCTAGAGTGCAATCCAGTATTATTCAGGAAGTCCTTTCCCTTCTAATTCCTACTTCTTTCTTCAATGTTTCTACCATCTCTGGGTTTTAGCACTTTTCAGAGAGAGGGGGGGAAAAAAAGGAAACGGTCTAAATTTCTTATGCTATAAATTTTTAGCCTCTTCCCATTTCATCAACAACAGATTGTGCGTCTGTGCTTGTCCGAAGTTGCAAATGTCATTTGACTCATATGCTCAGAAATGTTGACTTAATTAAAATATCCATACAAAACTAAATTGCAGTTTGGTAAAAGTAACCTACTCTTCTTTTTTTCTGATATGCTTAGAATGGTTTATAACTAGTGCACAAATTTAATTTCATCGTGACAAGTTGCTTTTCTCAGTTCCCACGAATCATCATTTTTTTTCTGCTAAATGCTGTGGGATGATGAGCCAAGTATCTCACTAAAGTACACAGATTCAGCTGAAGATGTTTCACCCAAATCATTTTGGGCTTTGAGCCATGCACTTTTTCCATACTGCGCATAACAATACAAAGAACCTGAGCCTGTGTGAACAGAGCAGAGAGGTGAAGAGCCTTGCGATGTGGGGACTTAGCTGCTTCCTTATGAATCTGTGTAAAGTCCAAGGGAACACTAATGGGGATAATGAGGTACTCCTCTTGCAAGCAATAGGAATTCAGAGTAACAGGATACATATGTTAAAATTCCTTAAACAAACCAGAAAGTTTTTTAAAAAAGAGTTTCTAACACATTCATCCATATTTACTACATTTTTCAACCAAATTATATATTACTTGGTAAACAAGAGCTTAAATTTCCTTCTGCACTGCAGCATTCCCTCCAACCTCTTCTGATAGCTCTCTGGCTTTTTGACCTTTTAATATTCTTCATTCATGCATGATTTATTTTTTAAGTCCTCATTTTTTTCTCTGGAAAGAATATGTACTTGAAGTAATTTCAAATGTTAAAACAGGATAAGGAAAATAAGGAAGAAAGTCTCCTTAATACATTTCCTTAATAAATGTTATACCAAGCTTCAGAACAGAAGCTTGAAGAATGTTTGTGTGTAACAATAGGTTTATATTTCAAATCAGATACATATAAATATTCTAAAAGTCTTAATACCACTTAATACTGCTGTCGCAAAGTCATGTGCACAAAATGTTGAGGAATTCAAATAAAAAATGAAAAATTATTTGCATCATAAACCAGAAGAGTGACAACTACAATCACTTCTAACAAAACCGTAATCAGTTTGTAACAATAACATGTTTTGTTACCAGCTGGAGCAGAAATTAGTGAGGAATACCAGGGAAGGTCTATGGACACTGGTAGCAAAATGAAGACCAAGAAGAACGCTTGTCCACTGCCAAAGAAGGCAGGACCCTAGTGACAAAAGGCATGGAAGAGATAGGGGCACTTTGTGCTTTCTTTGCCTCAGTCTCCATGGGCAAGGTCTGCTGCCAGGCCTCTCGGGGCTCTCCACCTAGTAGTAGGGCCTGGGATGAGAGATGCTGACCTAGACAAGAAGAAAGTTAGAAACTACTCCAGGAAACCATCTATACGTTACTGAACAACGACCACAGGGGAGCTGGCCGATGTCACCGTGAGGCTGGTCTCTCTCATCTGTTGCCACAGCCTTTCAAAGGAGGCATCAGGATGTTCCTGACTGGAAAAAAGGCAAAAGTTACACTTGTCTTCAAAAGAGGGGAGATCTGGGGAACTGCAGGCTGGCCACAGCCTGGCAAAGCTAAAGAGCAAAGCCTCCAGGAAGGTGCATCTAAGCACAAGGCACAGGGTGGCCGGGCTGCCAGCATGGATGAGCAAGGGAAAACATCACTTGGCCAACTTGCTTGACCCTGTGTTGAGATGACTGGCCCTACAGATCTTGGGAGAGGAGTGGATGTTGTTTACCTTGTCTTTAGCAAGGCTTGCAACATGGTCCTCCAGAGCATCCTTGCAGTCGAACTGAGGAAGGCATGAGCTGGAGTGATGACAAGGAGGATAAAAGGCTGTCTGGAATGTCAGGCTCGAAGGGGAGCTGCCAATGGTTCAAAGCCAGGCATAACCAAAAAGAATACTGCAGCCAGCCACATGGTAGGTACCATCACCAACAGGCTGGATGGTGGGAGGAAGTGCACCCTCACTGAGATTGTAGGCAACACCAAGCTGGGGGGAGCGGCTGACTGACCAGAAAAAAAGGCTGTCTCAATGTAAGTATCAGTACATTCTATGCTGTAAGAACTACCCAACACAACACGCCTTCACCTCACGCATCATGTACGTTAAAAACCCTCCAAGTTTACTTACAGAACAAACGTCTACTAAGTGATTTCTGCAGGTGCAGATATATCCCATAATCAGATTCAACTGCACACAAAGGATTTACTAAAGCAGAGACATCTGAACTTTATTCCGTTGCTATGCTTTGACCTCAAGTTTAGTTCATTTGCTAAAGTCATTATTAAACAACAATGTTCCACACAGATTTCAGCAGCAGTAGTATTTACATTAATGCAATATCCTTGGGTTAAAGGAATTAGAAATGCTAAAAATCCTATTCCTCAGCTTCTTTGAAGATCTACGGTGTAGTTTAAGGAAACGCTGTCTAAGAAAATGCAGTACCATTTCACACACAGTCTGCTTCTCGATCATTTGAAATGAAATAAACATGCAGATCTTTAGAAATCCTTGAAACTAAAAGTTATGCAATTAATGCTACTGCCAGCTGCCATCAGATAATCAAAGTTCAATTTTGGCAAGAATTTAAATTAAATGCATCCCTAGTTAAAACAAATAGATTTTTTTAACCTTCTCTTAGAAGAGGGAAGGCAATCTGACTCTCCCAGTCATACCAACAGGAGCTCAGTACCCAATGAGTACTCAGAGTATCGGGGCTCAATCTCAGACATAAAATGCTGCACACAATAGATCTAAAGTGGTGACTACAGCTTAAGTCTCAATTTTTAGGAATTTGGCCCAAGGAAACTTGAAAAATAACTTCTTCAGTGATCTTAAAACTGCAAAAGTATGCCAGAAGACACCAGCACAACTACTGCAGGTGTCCAAGGACAGCTGCAGGACTGAATCCTACTTACCACACAAGGAACTCAACAATCACTGCATACCTCTGCAAAGGCCTGTCTTGTGGAAAGCAGAACATACCTCATCAAGTATTTAAATGGCCATGTGGTAACGACTACTCACGTGGGATCCCAATTCACACTGCGCAGGCTCATAAAGGAGTCCAACATTTCTAATTTCTGACTCCTTAACTGTATGACCTTAACTTCCTCTAACGTAATTAACAGTATGATAACGGAAGCAGACCGTCACTTTCTGTAAGAAAACACCACATTTGGGAAAACAAAAAGCCCACCTAGCAGAGAGCAGGAGTTGTTAATAACAGGTGTATTGGGAAATGGCATAAGAAATGCAAGCACAGAGAAACTATTCTCACCTTTCACTTTGGGTCATTCCCAACCAGCAGCTGCATGTGGACTATCATCTGTTTAGACTTTAGTCCTCAAAAACCTTTTTGTGGAAATCTGTTTTAGAATTTAATTAGATATTAAAGGAAAACCTTTTTATTTTAAATCTGTCACTGAAATAATTTAATTCCTGCATCTTTCCCCCAGTTCTTGTTTTACAAGAAAAATTTTGCAGTGGTTCTTTTTCCACCTTTTTCCTAGCATTCAGAACATTTTTTGTGAAACACTGTCATACTGTATCCCATGTCTTACATGGATAATTCTCCGAAACATGAGGAGGTAGCAGCCACCCAGTCAGGGGGATTGCTATCACATCTTTTTGCAAGTAAATAGAAACATTGTTGACATGGTGATGCATGTGCCAAAATACAGAGTCAGATTATTAGAAGTGCTAGATGTGTTTAGCACACTTTGAAAAACAAATGTCTATATTCAAAAATATTTCTTCTTAGTAATTTCTGCTAAAAGGAAAACAAGAAAAAGGGAATCCCAGACTAAAAATACATAGATACTCTTAACTCTACTGGTATTAAATATCTGTGTTATCCCTCATATGACTAATTGCAACAGCTTCCCACTACGTTTCCTGTCTTGAAGTTAGGCTAATGCAGCTTTTGCAGGGCAAAAAGTCCTTCCATGAAGGCAATAACCTGTTACCAGTTGGTTAGGTATTTCACTGAGGGTCCATTTATCAATTTATCAATTCCCTCATCCTACCATCCCCAATAGACAAAACTGCTGCAGAGGAAGAAATAAAGGCAGCAACATGGCATCCCTGGGAAGGGACCCAGCCATAGCTTTCTGCCACTGTACAGAGCTCGGCTCTTCCTGCTCCCATCTCTGGCTCCCCATACTCAAGACCTCACTCAGCTCCCAATGCATCTGGAAGAGCCTCTGTAATCAGCCAACCTTTGACAATCCACTGGTCTGGCAAGGATGACCACAATATAAAAGTTCATCTGTGGGCTGTCCACTGAGGGTTTCTGAGCCACAAGTCGCCTCCTGGCCTCCCCCTCCCTTTATCTCTCTCACTCCTCTTCTAAACAGCAGCAGCTGTGTAAAGATGCCTCAGATCATCTAGGAGAGGAGTTGTTCAAGCTCTGACAGTGAAACAGGCAAGTACAGGTGAGGGTCAATATGCAGAGCGATTCCTGCAATTAGTACCACAGCTCTGAAAAATATGGCAGTGGCTATGAAGTTACACATACGCATTCATTTCTGTCTCCATATCATACATTTATTCATCAAAGAAACAGTTTTTCTTTCCTCCTTAATGCTTTTTACATCTTTGGGAATTCTTCTGCAGGAAGCTAACTAGTACAGTAACACAAGCCAGGAAAACAAGACTTTGAAATATTCCCCCGCCCCCCAAAGCCATCAAGTACGATGACACACACTATAGCCTGGTTTTCCTTAAAGCACTACCCTCCAGAAGCGTTAACTGCCAGATTTCTGCAGTGACAGTCTGCAAGGCTAAAATTAGCAAGCAACACCTTCCCTTGCACCTCATCACATGATAGGAAACAAACATAAATAGGGAAATACAATATGTTCCTAAAGGTGGAGTCTGAATACTTTCATCCTCATAACAGTTTAGAATTAAAGGACACTTACACAACCAGTTTCTCACGATATGTCATTTGTTACTAGCATTATAATTTGCTTTCTTCATAGTTAAAAAGACGACCACCTCTAAATATGCTCCTTTACAACCCAGTCTGGCCTGAATCAAATTACTTCATGTCTGTGCTACAGACAAATTGTTTTATTAGGCACCACTGTTACCAGATGCCTATTTATTCTAGCACTGTTCTGCATAGATAACACAAACCTCTCAGTGGCTCCATCTCACCGATAACTGTTATTCTACATTTCACTCAGGAGTATCACAAACTCCTTCGTGGGTCTCATCCCTTCCTCCTGCACTACTGAGGTGCAGATGATTACCAGCTGGATGGCAGCACTCGGCAGATGAAACACCGTGACTTTTTTCTGTTGTTCTTGACGTTTTTGGTTTGGTTTTGGTTCCCTACCCTCCCAAAGTAAGTGCGGTGCAGTCCTTATCAGCCATGCAGATCAGCCATTGCCCTTTTTCCAGAACCTTGTCCAGAGGACACCCATAAAATCAGAGATATTTATGTCAATTTGCTAATTCAAACACAGCGAATGGGAGAATTAAACCTGTCACAGTCTGCACACAAAAAGAAAGCATAGTCAAATTATCAACTCATTTAGGACCTGTATTTGCCCTGCATAAAGGAAGCAGGAATAGCCCTTTGCACATACACAAAACCCCAGACGTATGTCACAGTGTTGCATAACATGCCATAGCATACCACAGGAGCACGTATAGTTAATACGATTCAATTTACACAACGCTCTGACAACCTGTTTCTAATATCTTATCACCTCGCTGGCTCAGTTCTAGCTCAGCTTGACTATCTTCTCTACTCTTCTTCCTGTCGCTGAGGAAAAGGGATAACATCCCTGAAGCAAGGCTCTGGCTTGGCCATGAATTCCCAAGGCAGCACCCTGGGTGCACTGAAGCCATAGCGATTTCAGCAGACCAGAGGTAGGGAGAGTCAGAGAATTTTCTGCAAATCCTCAGGGATCTGACTGCTTCTATTTCAGTATCCCTAATTACAAACATCGCTATTTTTGGTCCTAAAACGTTCTGAGCTTTTTTAAAATTAGCCACAGCATTTTACTTGAAGGCGCCCTGGCAGCAGGCAACTGCACAGGCTAGCAGCCTACTTGCTAAAATAGTGTTTATCAGCTACTCACTTGAACACAATAACGTTTCTGACAGTTGAAACTTGAGTCTTAATTTAAAGACATCTTTTTAAAAGAAAAAAAAAAAAAGAGGCCTCTGGTTTAGCAGTTCTCACCCAACATCCCAAGCTTGCAAACTGACCTTGATGTTTAATAAGAACCATTTATGCCAACAGACAGAAATTAAAAACAAACACACACAAAACCCCTTCCTCTGCTGCAACAGCTAAGGAGCAAACAAGGCCATCGCCATCGATTCCTTTCAAACCATTCATCAAACTAGTGGCAACAAAAAATAAGGCCCAGCTTCATTACAAACAGAACAATAAAGAAAAAGGAAGTTGAAAATTAAGGAAGAAAAGCTCACAAACAATAGATGGGTTTAGGTTTTTTTATTTATTTTTTTGTCAACAATCCAGACACCAGGGTTTTCTTCGCTGCACTGAAAAATTATTAACAGAATTATGTGTCTGTTTCTGATTAATTTCATGACTTCGAATCTCAAGTGTTTTTTGAAATATTTAATTATTTTTCAGGAGTTTTTTTAAAATATATAAAACAGTTGTTAATGAAATCAGCATAAACAGTAGCTGATCGTACTCAAACATCCAAATTAGCTTACTTTGACTTCCTGTGATGCTATCATTCCTACTTACAGATTTTTTAAAATGAGCTCAGCTCTCTTGAAAAACAAAAGCAAAAAAACAAACAAACAAACAAACAAAAAAAAACCCCCACACACCACCCTTACAGAATAAAATCCACCCACAAAACACTCTCAACACTTTATCCAAACTAAGCCCACAATATTTACCTTCAGCAGCCAAGGGCTTAAGAGAGCCTTAACTGTATTTACTAGCTACCGGGTGGCATCAGTTCCGAGGTGCGCACCTCGGCTCCGTTCCCTGCCCCATGCACCCTAAGGGACAGACACTCCCTGCCACGAGATTATGGTCCAAGGGGCTCGGTCATGCTTTCATCCTCACCAAGGAGGGACACACAAGGACCAACACACTCGCCCAGGGCAGGTGAGGTCAGTAAGCGGGGGAGGCCTAGGCAAGAGATGCACAGAAGCGCCCTGTAAAGAAAGGGATGCAGACCACCGGGATCTCAGCTGAAACCTGCTGCTTTGCAAGAGCATCCAATACCTTCCTCCCATCCTTCACTTTGCGCCAGAGCAGAGACTCTCAGAAATTGATGTGGACAGTGGGGTTGGCACTTTGTATCATTTAATAAGTTTTGTACTAAATAACACCAGTTGTGTGACAAGGCTGATAAGTGCTTACCAAGACGCCTCATGAATCAGTATGAACTCATCATATTTTGAATTTAAAGCAATTAAAGTGTATGAAAGAAGAACCTTCCTTCTGGGAAGGTGAAATTGGCAGAAGAGAAGGTCTCCTGACATCTAGTACCAATGTTAACACTTGTGCGCCAAGCGAGGTAGCAGGATAATTAGCTTTTCTGAAGATCTGGTGGCACTGCTTATGCCAGCAGGTTAATTTTCTTTATTTTCTAAGCTCCTTGCAGTGATCCACTGATGGCTGCTCTCCCTCTCTAAGCTGACAGTTTACCCAAATAACTGATACTATCGCTGTTATCATTAAAATAGCCTCCATTCAAGCTGCCATTGTTTAACAGCCATGGTCCGTGTATACAAAACGAAAACCCTTTAAAACTCATTTCGAAGATGTCTGTTAGCCCAGGAAATATTTAACAGCAGCAGTAGCTATGCAACGAGAAGGTTAAGCTAGTTAGTGCTTGACAATTGCACTTAGCTATTCTATCCAATGGCAAGAGCATCCTTCCATTTATCAGGGGAACAGATTTAGTAAGAAACGGCACACAGCAAGAAATAAATGAGAGATGCAGGGAAAACTCGTATTATTGTGGCATCTGCTAGAGCTATTTTAGTACGGTGTCCCCCTGTGCTGCTCCACTGACAGGCTTGTGAGTATTCACTAAAATTAAAATCCATTTCTCAGGCATTCGTAAATAGGCCACAAAAACGTAGCAAGTTTCAGGGGTTTTTGTTACGGTCCCATCATTTTCTTGCTCCATTTAGAAAATCTTAAAGCCCATACTTTGCAGTAGCCCTGGTGCCCTTGGACCCGGCTGTGAAAAAGGCTCTCCACTTCCCTCCTCTGCCAAAGATTTTCCTTGGGGCGTGCCCTCAGCCCTCTTGCATATAGGGCTAGTCTCGGGAAAAGTGCGCCCTGAGGACTAATCATTCCTCAAACAGGACTTCACTATTAAAACCAAAATTTCTGTAAGGACAAAGCAGGGTCTTTGTTCGCAATGGCTTTGGGTATGCAGTTTCCTCAAATGCATGTGAAAACCCCAGTTCATCTTCTGCTGTGCCTATGCACAGGTATGGCCGAAAATTTATGTCCCATCTTACTTAGCTTTTTAAAAGGGCTGATTCACTGTCACATGAAGCAGAGTCCACCTCTTTGCTAAGCAAGCTGTTCAACTCACCAATGTTTAATTGTGTTTTGTCTCCCATTAGGATGTGGCAGTCTGACCAGACAACCAGAAGAACATAAATGCAGAAATGGCTCTGAGCAGGATTGCAAGCCCTCTGCTCCCCTTGGCAAATCCGAGCTACTCACACAGGCACCGAAATAATTGGGGCAGTGTGAAAACACACTCATCTACGAGAGCAAGGGTTGTGTAAATCCAGCCACAAATAACTTCTACAAAAATGCACATACCACCTCTTACCCTGATTGTTAATTTTTAAGTCAGAGTTACATGCGACGGCAAGGTCTATGTTACCTCAAGAGACAGAGAGAAAAAAAAAATGAAGACTTGGGAGCATAAGACAGAGAGCTAAAATGGTACGTCTGAAATTAAAACTAATATGCTAATCTAAAAGCCTTCTCATTACGTGACTGGGTTTGGAACACAAAAAGCAGAATATATCAAGATTTCAGTTAGGTTGCACTTAGCAATATAAGGGATAAGTGCCGAATTTCTGACTCCTATTTCTGGAAAGATAAAGTTTATTCTGATCCTGGCTACACCAACACATTAACTCTTAATGTTATCAGTGTACACATAGTAGTATCAAAAGGGCTTTTCTTCCTCTACAGGATGATAAAGGGAAATCCCACTCTTAGCTATATAGGCATTCCCATAAAACCTAAATTGCTGACTTTTTAATGAAAAAATTATATCTGAATCATCAAAATAGCCATCAGTTTAGACAGAGGAAGTTATCTGCATGCTGAAGAAAAAAAGTGCCAAACTGGAGAAGAGAGCATCTGCTATGGAGGCGGCTATAATTACCTCATGCATCTGAACACCGCTGGGCATTGAAGTTAACTAGCTCTTTTGCCAGATACTCCGTGTTCAAGGCTCTTACGTGACGCCAGCAGAAAATAAGAGCTTGCGAGGGCTATTGACAGACCTTACGCACTTCGAAAGGCTCTACTTTCAGTGGCATATGCCTAGTCTTCTTGCTCTAATGCGATGAAAATCTGAACTGTTTTGCTGTCACTGTCTCGCATTACAAAGCGCTAACGTCGCTACGCGTAACACCCACAAGCTAACGACAACTTCTATACCATCCATCCTGGCGTGCTCTGCTGGTCCAGCGTTTTAACAGAGGTCTTGGAGATTTCGGAGAGGGAGCAAAAAACCAAGCAAATTGACACACTGCAGCCTTACCTCCATCCAGCAGAAAAAGCAAGGAAGTGCGTTTTCTCAATGGACGTACACTAAGTGCTGTTGCTGTCGTGGGAACTTTTTCCCTAGGGATGCCAAGCGGAGAAGAGACTCGAGCTGCTCCTAAACCTGCGTGCAGGAGCTGTGCTCCTCTGCCTCTGTAGGGCCCCACGATCAAATCCTCTCACTGAAAGCCTTTTACGGGTGTGTTCTTTGCTATTTTGTTGGGTTATCACGCACTTCTGGTCTACTCACAGAGAACACATCAACTGCAGCTGATCCCCGGCAAGTCTTTTCTAACTACCCACCTCATGCCTGTCATTAGCAGATCACACAGGAAAATAGGGAAAAGGGTTATAAAGCTGTTCTTCTTTTAGGACAACAAATAACTACTGTTCTTTTTTTTCCCACAAGTAATATGCATAATTGTTCACTTCTGGAAAAGCAACTGAAAATAAGTAAAACACATTTTTCCCTGTCAATTCACAGTCTATGCGTGTGCTTTTCTGAGAGGGGGATCAGGGGAGAAAAGGACCGAGGAAAACACTAACTGCCGCACGAAGAAGAGTGAGTGTACAACAGTTTCCTTTGATTCTGGGAACACTAGAGACTAGAAGAAAACTCAGCTGCCTGGGTATCTCAAGGACAGATTCCCACGTGAGACTCCAGCCTGGCTGTGTCACAGACACTGACAGATGGGTTTCCCCAGCCTTGAACAACCTAATGGAGCTTTTAGCCAATTTGCATACTGGCTGTCGCTGGGTGAAATGGGTAGGTGTCAAGGACATTAAGCAGGCCAAGACAAAAGTGTAATAGCCTTGTATACAATATCACTTCTTACTGCTTGCTATTTTTTTTTTTCCCCCTGGGGCTGGGGGAAAGAAAAGAAAAGGAAAAGAAACAAGCAGCCTCGCGGGCAGCCGGTTCTGAGGCAGCAAGTTCCTGCTCCTGGGAACGGGCTGAAGCAAGAAGACAGTTTTCTTGCAAAATGGAAGAACAAAAACACTGCCTAGATAATTACTAGCTAGTTTCTTTTCTTTTATAAAAGCAAAATATTGTTGGAGTTTCCCAAAGCCTGATGTGAAATCTTCCCAAAGCTTGATGTGAAATCTAAGGTCAAGCCCTGAGGGTGGCTGAACTACCTGCTGAGTTGTTGCAGCTCTCACTCACTACAGGGAAAAGCACATGTACTTCATATTTGCCCAGCAATCACCACAATCTCCTGGCTGGATTCTGCTCTCAGCCACTTTAGAATAACTCAGCTACCAGGCAATAAGGTGTGATTGAAAAGCGGGGCTAAACTGCAACTTAAACAAAAAACAGCCCCTTCAAATCACTTGAAATTTTGTTGCTATGCCTTCTCCAGCCTTGTTCCTTTCAGCTCGCCTGTAATGCACGTCAGAGGGCCTGTCGTTGTTCAAAAACTGTCCTTTTTTTTTTTTTAAACATTTACTAGAGATCAGATTAAAAATTAAGCATGCAAACAGAGGCTTCCCTGAGGAAAGCTTCAGGTCTGGCAACCAACCTCTCCACACAGCGGTATAAAACGTACACTGGAAAGTGTCGAACAAGATCTTTGACAACAACAAAAACCATGCCAAAAAGGCTCAGAATTTAACCCGGCTGAGCCATACTACTTCAACACGGAGTGAATACGCTCATTTGCGTGATGCTACTAGACGCTGAAGATCCTTGGCAAAGAAGGGCGTGCAGATCCGTGATCTGTTTATGACCCCATTGCTCATGTTGAGTAAACATCTGTCACAAGAACTTAGGGAGAACCAAGAAGATAGGCCCTGGTTTGGAGCGCAGCTACCTCGGTACTATTCCTCATTTTGTCATTAGTTTGCTGGGCGATTTTGACTAAGCTATCACTAGGGACTTCCTTTTATTCTAAGCAAAGTAAAAACAGTAATTTGCTTTTGGGGACTTTCGAGATCTTTGGATAGAACAGCTCCATATACGTACATCGTTATCGTCAGTGATACCGATCTACCGCTTCCATCGTTATTCAGATCCAGACTCAAAAGTAGCACACAAAAGAGCCATCTAAGAGCTATCTGCAAATCTGGGCTAACGACAGAGGTCAACACTTTAAGTGCTAAAACGCTGCAGGATTTCCGGATGAGCATCTGCAGACGTCATATCTCTCATGCCCGGTTCTGAAGTCCCTTTGATTAGAGAGGGTGGAGAGGCATAAAGCCCAGAGGGTGGTTTTGCTTCAGTTAGGTGTATACCTCTGTTTGTTTAGTGTTACAAAATTGTTACAAGCTTAAGTGTAAATTATTTCAGCCTTTGGCACCATTCAATTATATACGCTAATTTTAGCTGGAGTAGATTGTACTTGAAATAACAGGATTGCATGTAAGCAAAGCCTTCTACGGTGAAATCCTGCTGGTACTGCATCAAATCTTCTTCCTTGCCAAGAGTCACCCTTTCTCCCAGCTGATTTTAATCTGCTGGACCTTTCTCATGAAAAGAAGGATTCACATTCAGTGTGACAAATAAGCAGTTGAATTTAAGATTCCTCATTCAGTTCAATTACACAGAAATATGCATGTATCTTCTCAGTAGCTAGTGACAGAGTGTGTTAAATGCTCTTTCCCATGGCTTGATTTTAAGACTTTCAAGGACATTACAAATATATAATCCACTCAAGGTGCAAATCACCAGATTTCTATAAATTAGGTGAAAACTTGTGGTGACCTTATAATAAATAAGTTAACTTTTCTTTTAAAAAACACGTTAACCAATACAATAGAGGATTTCAGCCCTTCCTCATTACATCCTTTCTAGACACAGACTGCACGACCAGCAGCAAAAAGGCCAGGGTAGCAGAGTCAGAAGCAGTAAAGCTAAGGTAAGCCTAACAGTAGGGTTAAACTGCTTTTTGCACTTGAGTTGGTTGCCCTGCAGTAGTGAGCACAGACCCAGCAGCTTATGCAGAGCGAGTTAAAGTAATTTGATTTAAGGTTGCACTATGCCAGGTAGACAGTTCCTCAGATGGTTTGAAAAAGCAAACAGAATAGGAAAGAAGGTATTTTATATGTATCAAGAATATGCGGCCCAACAATATCAAATGTCTAAAAATCTGGAGCCTGTGCAGAAACCTATCTTCTTAATGGAAACATCAGAAAACATTCAACAGCATTAGCGTTATTTAACAAGTGACATTTAAACAAGGGAGATTTCCTGTTTCTTGTGTGTGTGTCAGAGAAGTAGAAGAAATTGAAGTCAAATCAGAAAAAAATTATTCACAGCTTGACTTTGGTGTTTTTCAGTTTTGCTTTGGGTTTTTTGTTTGTTTGAGGGGTTTTTCTGGGTGGTTTATTTCAGGGTTTTTTTTTGTTTGTTTGTTTTTTTAACTCAGTTGCACTTACTTGATAATATGGATGTCAATCACATAATTTTTGAATAGCAATGGGGCTGTAAAAGCAGAAAAATTATTAATAAAAGTACTTCCTTCACTACAGAAGGTTTAAGGGTTTTACATACACAGCAGCTGTCCAAAATGCTAGCCTCCTTTAGACCTCCAGTTCACACCTCGACACAGCAAGGCAGGTTCAAGATTTACAGCTTAGTGACAAGTCTGCCAATTCATCACCACTAAACCACCTCGAGTCCTCTTTGGAAGCAGCACAGGTCAAGAGAGGAAGCCACCAGCTGCTGAAGAGATCCCTTTCCAAACAAATTCATTCCACAAGCAGCCAGCCTGGCACTAGTGCGCGTGTAGACACACATGAACACATAGAGACTCCATAGCTCCACTGCAGTCGGGGCGTACAAATCTCCATTTTACCACTTCCAAAATTTTAAGTGTAATTTTCTTAACAGTGTTACTAAACTGTAAGAATCAAGAAGAAAGTACCACCACAAAGCTCCAACATGCCTGATGGTTCAGTTTTCTCTAAAGACAACAGTCCATCATCTTGCAGCGTGTCCGGGCCCAACAGTTGGACTCCTTAAGTGAAACAGTAAATGAAAGACAAAAATCTACTCCTACCAATCTTTAAAGGAAACTACAAAATAAATTAATAGGCTTGTGGAAACATTCAGATAGAGAGTTTTCTGTGGCACTAATGCTGTTCTGGCAAAGAAAAGCCAGGCAATTTAAGTTAGTCTGACCAAGAAATGCAAACCCATACCTATGCACCTACAGCATGTCCACCTGCATTAAATTTTATCAAATATACTCACAGTTCAGTTTGAGTGACTTACTTTACCTTAGTTCAAACCTTTATCCTAATTAATTTAAACCAAACTGCTATAAAGCCAAGTGAATGTTGACTTAGGCTTGTGCATACAGTCTTTTGCATCAGTTTAACTACACCCGTTTGAAATCACACCATTAGTCGGACTAGTGTCACCCTGCATAAGCTTAGCCCCTGCAGCATCAGCCAGCCAAGCCCCATTGAAATGCAGTGACAGTCCTGTGCTTAATTCCCTCAAATTCCTTCGGAAATCCTAACCCAAACTGAGAGCAGGAAGCAATCACACCACAACCCCTTGGAGATGAAGTGGGCAGCTCACTTCTCTACCAGAGCTCCTGCTCCTTTCCGACAGTCCCTTTTAATAGAGGACTTTAACCACATGCTTACCTATTTTGCAGAGGAGCAGTAGGGTTACTTATGGGTTTACGGATAAGTTATGCTTGAATTCTTTGCTGGGACCTCAGAAGTTACCATTTTGTATACCTCTGCATCAGCTTTAATGCCTCCGCCCTTCAAATCTGTCATCTAAAAGCACCAAGGCAGGCTGAGGACCATCCTGCCAGGTCACCTTCCCACCCCGTGCCTGAAGAGAAATATGGTGGGGAGGGCTAGCGTGCTGCAGGGCTCTCTCCTCCAGACAGACTCACACCAGGAGCTACCAGAGACAACACCCAACTGTTGAGTGACCTGACCAAAGAGGCTCCTATTTTACTCCTGTTTTACCTCTCCATCACTGCAGTTACTCTAAGGGAGCTGAAAAAAAGGATATGATGGCTGTTTGCCTATAACTTTGTATACCTCACCACTGCTATTTCAGGAACAGTTTTCAAATGAGTAATTTGGCGAGATTCCCTGTTTGCATACTTGGTCTGAAGAGCACTTACCCTGATGTCTGCAGCACCAAACGTCAGCCCATAGGACTCCCCCTGCCCTGCTTTCCAGACCACCCATTCTGCCTGCTTCCTCACAGTATTGATGACTTAACTCTTACACAAGTTCAATGACTGTTCTGATACGTGAACTGTTTTTTGGTAGAAATAAAGGCAAGAAAAATAATAACAACAAAAGCTCAGCCTAAACTGAAGAAGTTCATGCCCTGTCATCCTCCATCTAGGAGAACTGTGAGGAGCAGTGGGATATAAAAAGACAAGTTCTCTAACTGGCAGCTCTCCACCAGCCTTTACAATTAACAAGCTAGCTCATTGTCTGGGTTGTTATCTAAATTACAGTCTAGGCATTTTCTGCTAACATATTTTCTGACTTTTTAAACACTATACTGTACAGTACCTAGTACAAAGGCGTCTTTCTCTAATTCTATTTAATTCTCTATTTTCCTGTTTTAAAAATTAACTACTGTAACCATAGCCTTAAGCAAAGAAAAGGAGAAGGGGGGAAAGGAAAAGAGAGCATACTTTTAGCAAGGAAGGGAGAGATGAACTTCAGGTGCTGGGGTTTTGTTGGAGGCAGAGGCAATAAAAGCCCACTATTGTTACAAAGACTTGAGATCTGAATTGAAACACATCTGAATCCATATGTTTCATTAACACTGAAGCTTTCATGTTTCCATTTTTGGTCCCATCACTTTTGTTTTACTAGCAATCATCAACAGCATGGCAGCTGACAGGAGGAGAGGAATGAGTCTTTTCTTATGAGGTTTTTGAACCATAGAGTATACCTTCGCTTTTTCTTTTCTTCATTTTTGCATTTTCCATTTTATATCTAGATCTCTTAGAAAAAAATACATATTTAAAAACTAAAAAGGGATCATACAGTGGGAGATGCAAACTAATAAATGCTGTGTTATTACAAATACATTACATTATATCCATTTTAGATACGGCAAATAAAGGATACAATACATGAAATGTGGGTAAGGTGTAATACACGTTTCACTAAAACAGAGAAATAGGCATCTTTGGATCAGCACTCAATAATGAGTACTTTTGCTAGTTTTAACTGGTTTTGTTTCTTGAGCTTCCCCTCACGAGTCATCCTTTGCACGTGCAACCTTGTAAATGATACTGGAACCTTTTATAAAACATTTTAACCACAATTATACGGATCCCACCAAGTGAAAAAGGGAATAGGTAAAAATGGCACCTGCTTCATCAATTGTCTGTTTATTTTGCACTTGAGGAGTCACTAATGTTTCACTCCAAGTTAAAAAACAACACACATTGTTTTCTTCCATTCCCCAAACCGGAAAAGCAACAAGGCTTTTTTCACTATGTATGTCATCAACATATCAAGAATATTACTTCTGTGACTGAAGGCAAAGTAGAAAAAGAGAGCTTGCCTTAACTTTTCATGGTGAATTTACAGGACATCTCATCAATAAATCTATTTAAAAAAAAAATCAAAAAACAAACCAATGAACAAGTAGGAACAAGATTCCCATGATATCTTTTATGTTTGGTTTTCAGCACAGAGTTTTACCAGTGCCACTTGTCAAATCTGTCTGTCATTCTTTAAACTGGAGAAACAGAAGTAAAGCTTTCTTTGACCCAGAAAGATTACAGATGCGGGAAACTTCTCAAAATTTACTTCATCCTTTGATTTAACAGTTGTCCTGACACACTAAATCATTATGCTATGGGATAACATGTTGATTACCAAAAACCTCCTTTAGAAGATTCCTACCAGCAAGATGGTGTTTGCCAAGGATCCTGTTTTCCCTTAAAACATACACTTCTTTCAATTCTGCAGGTGATTCGATGTACCAGTAAAGAACATGAACTTGGTTTTGCTGAGTTCTTTACAATTTGTGTAAATGTGGTGCTGTGCTGACAGTCTTCCCCCTAAAGGTGCAGGCATGCACCTTAATGTGATTATGCTTTGGGACATTCTTCTGATGCAAAACCTGTGGTTTCAAGCTACATTGAGGCATTGGTAATTTAAAATATGAAGTTAACACAAACTCTTTTGCTACTGTATGTATTCTGACGGTTCTTATTATTTTTGAGAGATTTCACCCTCATTTTTCACAGGCAGCATTTATTACTAAGACACATCACCATCCCCCGGTCACGATTCCCCACAGCCAGACAGCATAGGTCCCTCATAGCAAACCCTGAGCATCAGCAGAAGGGCGACACCAGCGAGGTATAAATTACAGCAACTTTTAGTCTGCTCCATCTGGCACCTGGAACCAAACCAGTCCTCTGATGGAAAGCTGTCATGATGTCAAGCTAATTCTGACCTATCCTTTCAGCTCAACACCGCTGAAAGTTTTGAGCCGCTTTGGGATCAATAACTTAAAGCTGTTCACTCTGATTTGTAATCCAAACAAGTACATGGGAGACAAAGAACTGGAGGATTGAGCCCAGACTCATTTCTTCTGATTTTATACTTCCAGCAATTTGCCTGAGCCAAGCATTTACAAATTAGTCTAAAAAAATACCCACATTTTGAAGGTTAAACATATATAAATTGTAAACAGAGTGCAGCATATACTAACACAGTTTTGAACACAAAGCATTAATACTTATTCAAAATGTTAAGGCTTTTATGTGAGAAAATAATACCTTTTCTTAGCAGAAACATTTTTAAAGGTTCATCTTCTCTGAAGAAAACAGTAAAATGCAGTGTGACACATAAAAATCCAGCACATACCATGTCCACATTCACATATAAAAATATATTTTCAACATTTCAATTCAAAGACCAGCAATAAAAAACCTCTCTCATACCCTTAGGATGCCAAATAATCATTTCATCCATGTCTCAGTATTGACTTACAAAGACATGACTTGCCTTTGCTGTGTAGTTTTCATATACAAACGAACTGAGGATAACTCATTGTTACGGAAGTCAGTGGGATTGTCAGCTCCTTTACAAAAAAAGAAAGAGCCAGCTAGATGCAGCTGGCTCAGAACTCTGGAAAAAATATTAAAGCTGACAGAAAGAGCATGATGGTTTTGGCTCTTCTGCAGCCATTATGATACTGAGCAACATGCTGCAAAGAGCTATTGCAGTAAAGTGCTGCAAGACCACGTCCTTGCTGAATAAAGGTCATGCAAGGACTCCATTGAATACTGTAAGCTGTACGGCTAAGCCTGCATCTTCCAAGTTATTTATGTATGCATCTTTCCACCATGAGTTTTGGGCTCTTCACATACCAACAGAAATGCTGTGGTGGTGAATAAGATCTTCCAATTCCAAACATCACTAAAAATCTAAATTATTTGTTTCATCTTTGCCATCAAAACCGTATTAGCCATCCTGCTCAAAACAGACCGAAGAGGCTCTCCACAATTCCTGCTACAGAGAGGAGAGACAGAGGTGTCTCTCCTCGAGGCAAGAATGACAAGGGGATACTACTGAAAGCTCTTCTCCAGGGAGTAAGTTGGTTATCAGAGGTGTCCGTACCTACCCATCCCCACCAGAGCTGATGGTGATGGCCAGCCCTACAGAAAACAGCATGCTGGGACACCCACTCTGCCCATCAGGCCAGTCCTGGCACCCACCCAAGGCCTGCCCCGTTCACATGCCGCTGCCCAGTACAGCCAGCACCCGTCACTAGCCAGGGACCCAGTGAGGTTTACTTGGCCCGAACAGGCTCCTTGGTTCCACCCTGCTCTGTTTTGTTTCTATGATACTATGTGACAGCACATTCTAATATACACATTATATTCATGTATAAAGACAGACATGTATATTTCTGCCTACATAATGTATACAACTTCTATACACACACAGTGCACAACACACAAATCAGCAAAAGGTCTCTGTATGTTACAAACAGGGACTGCATCAGTCACATTAATAGCAAAATCATTTTACCGTGTTAGCTATTTGTACTGCCTTCTGTATTTTCAGAAGGGGAAAGCAAAGAAGAGACTGGAATTTCTCCCTCCAGTTACTCAGACCATAGAGTCAATGTAATTCTGCTGTCTTCATTACATTATTTTTCCCCAGAAACAGTAATACTCCAAAAAGATTAAATTAAATAATACTTCAAAAAAAATCAAGCAGTTCTTTAATTTCATTTCAATACCATCTTGCTCTTCCAACAGCCTCTCAGATGTGCAGGAAATGGCTTAATGATGTGCCTTTATTAAAGGGAAGTGCTGAGGTATCTGTGTATGTTGCTCCCATCCCCCAAAAGTTTGCACAGCCACCGCTCAGAGAATAGATAGCTGCCAGCAAGAATGTCTTCACCAGAGCCTCCTTTTATCACAGACGCTGCAACAAAAACAGCACTTAAAGGACATAATCATCTCTACTCTCAGTACCTCCTGAACTGTAAACACAGTTTAAAAACTGCACGCCATGGAGCTCAGGCGTGTTATCTAATCCTTTAGAAACTCTATCCTACTACAAAGGCGAGGAGCAGCGATGCCAGCCAGCACCATGCGCCTCCACACACCGACCCACTCCCCTCCCGCAAGCACACACCATCCCTCGGCGCCCACCACGGAAACGCCAACGCGGCTCTCGCGGCCAAACCGGCCGGGGCCTCGCGTGGGAAGCCCTGCTCTGCCTGTCCCCTCCTGATGCCTCGAGAGTTAAGAGCGAGGGCCACTAGGCATCATACAGCGTTACGCGTGCTGCTGTCTAGGGCCCCAAGAGCTGTATTACCTCCCGCTTGCCCGCATCATCCAGAAAGACAGCTGGAAAATACAATCAGAGGAGCGGGTTTTTTCGGCAGTGCCTTTGGGCGTGCTGTCCTTGCTCTCGCTGGTGGCTGTTGGAAAGAGCACTTACCCGAGCAAGTGTTGCAAGGCTCTCACAACACTTTGGTCAGCAAAGCAGCCAGACAACCCAGGTGACTTTGCAGCTGCCTTGCAGGGCAGCACTGCAACAGATCGGGCTCTGACAGCCAGACCTGTCACACCAAGGACACGCTTTTTTATTGCTTTCCCCCCTCACCCCTCTTTTTTTTTTTTTACTTTAAAAAAAATAAGACTCTCCAATTACTCCAAACAGGGTAATCTGAGCTAACTAGAAAACCATCCCTTTTTTTTAAAATTTATTTTCCTAATGGTGCTTGAAGACTCCTGACAACAGCACAAACTTCACTCAAAGCGACCTTGGGAGCAGCAAGAAGCGCTCGGTATCACTTTCAGAGCGCAGAGTGGCTGGGGGAGGAGCAGCCCTTCACACGGCCTCCTTCCAGCCACTGGTACAGAGCCAGAATCCCACTCACAGCACCAATACAGCTGCTCACTACAGCGATGCTACCGTAACTTGCAATGGGTTGTGGCTACTCCATTATAAAAGCTGGTGCCAACTGCCAGGTGAATAATTCTGGGCAGGATGAGGGTACAACTGAAGGGTATTGTACTCTCTGAGGGGTTTTATCACCTGCCCCAAATCTGACCAGATACAACTTGCCTGAACAAACACTCTCTTTGGCAAATCTTAGCGTCATGAAAAGCTGCTGCTTTTTTGTGAAGCGTCGGCAGAGCTGCATTTTTGCTCCCTCCGTACTTCCCATCTAGCTTACATTTGGTAGTAGGTTCACTGAGGACCCTATCACATTTTCTAAAAGCTGTTACCCATTCCTGCCTCTGTTAGTTTCTGGCTCTACACTCTACACCTCATTTGAAGTGCTGAACCAGAAAGCATTTAAGTCACAACCTGCATTGATTTTTAAAATCTGCCCATAGAGAAAGAGGAACCCTCCTCGACAGATCAATTTACGAGACCATCATGGCAGTAAGGTCACACACACAGGAACCACCTCTGCCGCACTGTTACCCTGTAGGACCTGATCCGACTCTCCCGGTGAAGTCAGCTGTTGTTGCAACACACGGTACCCTGGACAGGGTTAGCTGAGACTCAGAAACTACATTTCAAAATCAGACACAAGAGGAGCACACTCAATGGTTTATCATTTTCTACTCCTTACACAACACTAGCTTAAAAACATACATATACATCTCTTTGTTAAGGGACAGCCATACCGTAGATGGTGTTCATTTCTACTCAGGACAAACAGCACTGACCAGCTTCATCCAACAGCTCTCGCACATCACAGGCGACGTACTCAGCAAGCGTAACTTCAAAACCAAATTGCTCTTCATGCAGCTACGTCAACATTCTCTATAAACTTCACAAGATCTGAGAGACACAAGTGAACCTCTATACAGGTATGGAAACTAGAGCAGAAGATAATTCCTTTGCCCAAAATCACAGATAGTAGGGGAATTCTTATACTGTGCCCAGATGAATTAGTGTTCCAGTACCGGGTAATTTTTTACAGGATTATCATACATTGGTCTAGCAAAGGGATATGACAATTTTTGTTTGCTTCAGGCCAAAGATGACTTCCAAACATCACTGGAAACCACATGCTAAGCTAGACCTCGCTGGTGCCCATGTGGAGATACAAGTCATGTTGCATTAGACCATACAAAATGAAATCGGAGACCACATCCAACAGGCAGATTGTGTCCTAGCAGGCCAGATGTTGTGTGCATCATTAACTATCAGCCTTCTAGGGCAATGCAATGAGCATGCTTGTGTATGTCCTCTACTCAGACTGCCACCAAAAGCCTTGTGAAAAAGAGAGTTATGCTGCATTTCAAATGGACCACAGATAAAGTCTGACTCCCACTGACATGACATATGGGTAGACTGATCCACAACAAGGAGAAGCAGCCCCAGCTCACAGGAGCTGCCCTGAAAGTCCCCAGTCTGAAGCTCTGTTGGGAGATATGCATAGTTCTGCACCCAACATGCACTCACATAATTAGTCAAACCACATCATGGCCTTCAACATAGCAAGGATTAACCGTAACAACAAGGACTGAAGACACCTGTCTGACGGTACCGCTGCATTAACAACTTCAAGAGACACATCACCACTGACTCTCATGGCAGAGATGGGGATGGGGACCTAGTAATGAAACTAAGATTCAGCGCAATGCAAAGGGAAAGAATAGCCACCAGAAAAAAAAATCCTGTCTGAGAGGGATTTGGAGTACGAGGCAAACTGGAGAGGGAAGAATGAGTAAATCTCTACTGGCCTTTGCAACTTGACACACTCAAAAATGTAAGCATTCAAAAGGTGCTAACCTGACATCCAAGTTTTTGGAAATGCCTTTTGAGTTTATTCTTTTTGTATAGAAAAAAAACGTAGACAGCACAACGTTTAAAAATGAAACACAGATTTCTTTAAAAGGTTTCCATGACATAGGGTGTGAGCAAAGGCCTTACAAATCACGCTTGCCTGAGAACTAATGAAGACCTTAGAGAAAGCTAATTCACATTTCGTAAGAGTCTGCAGACGTCGTATCCATGTTTATCTTATTAGCATCAAGCAGCTGACAGTACCATGAACGCTGCAATGCAAAAAGTATCATGAATCTGTACCATTCCGAAGTGTTTCTACTGTGCAGCTGAGAATGTAATAGACATAGCATCAGATGGAGGAGGAGATTTTTCTGCTTCCTAATTAGCTGTCAAGTGACACAGTGCTCCTTATTGTCCGCAACGGCATTTGGGGAAATGGCTCCTTGGTATGTTAGGTCACATAACCCATGGAAAGCTAAACGCAGTTACCGCCCGCCACTGGATGAAGTGGCTTTGGTTTTCACCAGAACTACTTTGTTTGCCAGCTACCTCGATTTCCCTCCACACCTCACTCCCTGTCTGCATTCGCCCCCTCCGTGCGACCTAAGTGCGAAATCAGCAAGTAAAGCTGATTTTTGAGCTGTTGAACAAATGCATTGTGCTATGTAGATTAACTGTTTGTCTGACAGTTCTCCACCGTCGCTTTGCAGTCTCTTGATGTTCCACTGAATTCACTGCAATTTTGAAGCTCGCCAGCAACGTGTGAGGTAGGATATCAAAGGAACTACCAGATGCACAGAATGTAAGACATTAAATTTTGCATCCAAGCAAAAACGCTTTTAACTGTGTTGCTACCTCCCCCCATCCGAGACGTCTGGTGAATACCTGTAACTTTTTTGACTGCTTTACCAAATTTCAACACTGTTGTTCGAGTCCAATGCTTCAACTTCCTTAAAAAACATCAAGCCGGTTCTGCTCCTATTTGTGCCAAGTTCCCAGCCTTAAGTTATCAAGCTAGCTAGCTGCACAGGGCGCTGGAAAATAAGCCTCCACCAAGAAGCCTTCCGCATTACACAGTAAGGGAATACCTCAAACTGGCTACTCACAGGGAACGACAGCTCACAAGACTGCAACTCAGATGCTCACCACCAGTTGAGCAGACTCATGAACCCTTTTAGCTCATCAGCACCTCACATTTTGTGATCATTTATATTTCTGGATGATTTTTGATTATAGCTCAGCAAATGGTAGACAAAAAATAATTAACCGTAAGTGCATTCATTACGGGCAGGCACACGCAAACTGCAATATGAACATCAACTCTGCTTCCCTAAGCGACAAGGAGGTCCTCAAGGCTCAATTACTTGCCACTTTTTGCTCCATTTCAGATGTCAGCAGTCCTACTCTTTCTAAATGGGTAATAACTACCAGTAACCATTTAGAAGCAGCAATTAAGAATTTTAAATGGGTACCAGCGATTTCTCTCAAAATTGGGACCAAGCTTTACATATTTTTCCCAACTTCATAGACAATTATCTCAGTGTGTTCCATTTCTGACATGATTTACTTCAGTAAATTGCTATTATTCACAACATACAGCTAGAAGTTTACTGAAAATGCCTATAACAAGGATCCTGCCTGAAGCTGAGAGGAATATTGATACAGATAATTTTTTCTCCACAGTCTAGAACCCGAAAAAGTGATTAATGATGGATGGGACCATGTTAGTTCACAACATCTGCTTATACCTAAGTGCAATGCACAAAACAAGATGAATGAGCCCTCAGAACCCCATCTTGTCCAAAAGCGACTCCTACCCATTTTCAATAATAGAGCTTAGTCTGCCAAATACATTTCCAGCAGACACCGGAAGACATCAGTATCACATCATGATTTATCATGTATTAATTGTTGACCACCTACATACATGACCACACTTGTGCGGCTCCACTGCCCCTACACTCACCTCTTAACTGCACGCACCCATTCAGCCAGGAAACAACCACCGCCAGCCCAAAACAAGCATGACTTGTCTCAGCAGTCTCAGAAACTGATTAGCCAAATCAGAGCCTGATAACACACTCTGGATGTTGACAAAAACATCCCAGTGTCTGACAACCTGCAAGAGGGAAAACTTCCAGAAAATTTCCAGCAGAGGCATCTGAGCTGCTCACAACAGCCAACCTGTCAGCTCCTACCGCAGTGAGTGGGAGCAGCAGAGCTCTCAGTGCCACAGCCCAGCAGAATTAACCTGAGTGATAAAATACAAGGTAGGCCTTTTTGACTCTTCACCAATGCCCTTTACAAATATTTTCTTCATTACTGAGAATACCGTTTCCTCTTTTCTTCTTCCCTTTTACCCTGATCAGCACAGCACTTTGCATTCTGTGTTATCCATTTATTAATGAAGGGTTTACTCCCACAATTTCCATCAACCAGCATCACCTACATACCGAACATGCATTTCCATGGACTCATAAAGAAGGTAGGGGGTAAGTACTGCAGAGAGTATTTTGAATATAGTGCAAATTTTGCCCCCCCCCCTTTTTTAAACCCTTCTGCATCTCTCTTCCCCAAGGTTACACAGCTTATGGCAAAGTGTATGTATAGAAACAGAACAAGAAAAGTCTTTTTAGTTGTTACCCTGCAACCTAGTCAAAAGCCAGAACCAAGAAAAAGAAACTATTTTTTCAATCATATGTTCAACTGTGATTTTTAGTTAAACCCCCCCCTCCCCCCCGAAAACCAACAAATCAAGTTTTTCATTAAAAAAAAGCCCCTCACAATATCAAACAATAAGGAGGTTGGACACAATGCTTGACTGGTGGGGGTTTTTTTGGTGTTTCCTTGCCTATGGTATTTATGTACTCTAGTTAGAGAGGGAGAAGGAGACGTGTACAATACTTTCATCTTTCTTTAGAGATGCATGGAGATGTGAATAAAAGTGATGCCTGTTTTACAGCACAAACTTTCAAACACGTACCACTTTTAAAATGAAGTGTCTAAACGTAGGATCTGTAGCAGTCGACAAAAACCACGGATCCAGCCAACAAGACTGCTGTTACTGCCACGATCTCTGATGCTGAGCTCACGCAGACGCCGGCTTGAAAACAGTGAAAATTAAAACTCGTAAGCAGCGGCAGCCGAACCGCTGAAGAATGTTGATACCTCTCTTGCAGAAAGCCACCGGCTCCTGACAGCCGGATTCAGACAGACAAGGTAAAACGTTTCAATCTGCACATCCCTCTGGTCTGTCTGCAGAGCAACGCACCACTTCAAACAGCCCTCAGTAAACAGTCTTCTCATCACTCCAGCCTGGGCTGAATTTTAATCAAGGTCCTTTAAATGCCATTGAACAAATCCATATACTATGGATTGCTTCTTGTATGCCTCTGGCCAACCACTATTTGGAGGGTCATTTATTATTTTTAGAAAACCAAACCAATCCAAACTAACAGTACAAATTACAGCACAGGTTATCCCATCTTGAGGCCAGGTGCAGTCATTTCTGGTCATTTCATATTGCACGTGAATGAACTTTTTTAACATCCTTTAACATGACATAGTGAATGCATCCATTACTCACAGGAGAGGAGGAGCTAGATTTATCTCACGATCATGCAGCAGTTAAGTTTTCAGGCCAGTCACATGTTAAACTCGGGTTCAAAAATTCACATATTGTGCACTCAAGGCAACCAAAGGACAGAAACACAGGAAAAGCTCTCAACCGTAATAATAGGAATAGAGTCCATGATTCAAATGGGATGCTACATAGGACAAAACCACTAAGCCTGTTTGTAAACCATTTTTTCGCAAATCCATCCCAGGGAAGGTTAGAGTCTGCATATCAATTATCAAACCAGGAATATGTCCCCAGTAGATCTACAGGTTCAGCAAAAACTCATTAGAAAATGTGTTTGTGGGGGGAGAAATGTGGTCATCATTCCACTGCTCTGTTCTGCCAAGAACTATATTAGGGAGGTATAAGCCAGCAAACTGCTGACTGCTACAGTTCTTTCTATCTCCCATGGATAAGTCAATTAATCAAACTTTGCCTACTACCTGTCAAAAGCCTGTCTGTGTCATCTTGCTGAAATACAGAAAGAATGCAGGGGCTCTCCCCCCGTCTGCAGGTTCTCTCTTACTTAAGGAGTGGTTCCAGTCTTTTGGGGAAAACATTATTTCATGCTGTTTAACAGCTTCACAAAAATCTCCTTCTCTTCTCTGTCTTTCTCACAAATAGAGTGGCTGACAGGCGGGCAAAGACGACTTTCACCTGAAGAGAGGAGTGGGGCTTCGCACAGCAGCCCTCCAAGCCACCGTAGCACTGCTGACACCTCACTCCGACGAACACAGGCCTGGGCCAAGCATCAACGCCAGCCAGCCTGTGGCTTTTCTAATTAGTTATGGAATGGCGTTCTGAAGCCACGCGAGGCCACGCTGGGCAAACACTTGTTCTGTGGCTTCAATGTATTGCTTCACAGAGGAATGTTCCCTTTGGGTTTTCAATTCCTTGCAGATAGAAATTGAGACCAAGTCTTCAGTATGTTTTCCCTCCTTCCACCCTCGACTCCAAGACAGCAGCCAAAGTAAAACAACTCAGAAAAGCTGTGTGTCCTAGGCCCTAATTCTCCTCTGGCTTAGAGGCTGTAAAAGCGACAGTGAATGTGACCCAGAATTTCCATTTTCTTTACTGTAAAAGAGAGAAAGCCAGGAGGACATTGCACTCTGACAGCCAAAAACCAAGGGACCCACATGCAGGCAGGATACAAATTCTATGAAAATAAGCAATACAAACAATATGCAGTGTTTATTCCTGTTGCAACTTTTCCCAGGTTGATGTAGTTTGAAGGCCATGAGCATCATCCCTTGACTTTGCAATTGTCCTATACAGTTGGAATTTCAGACTGGAAGGGCAGTCTCAGGGCTAGCAATCTTTGTAGATCTGCAGGCCCAGATGAGGATAACCAAAGCAGGTCTTTCAAGAAATGCATGTCTGGGAAAAATATCCTTCCTGCCTCCTCAGGTCAGAAGACCATGATACAATCAAAGGAGTAAGGTGAGATGGGATGCCATTTTTCTTCTATTACAATTACAGGTATTCACATCCATTACGGGGAAACTTTTATGTATATTTTTAATCAGAGACTTAAAAAGTATTCTTTAAGAAATATATACAGTCCTCCTCCCAGAAAGAAAGAAGCAGGAGAAAGAGGAAAGAAGAAAGTAGTAGAATTTCCCCTCATACCTTGAAAAGCCTGGGGAACTAGATTTGTACGCATCTGGAACTCAAAAATCTGCGGAAAGCTGATTATGCCTTTTTTTTTTTTTTCCCCAATTTCTGATGGTGCAATTAGCGAATGTGCAAGTGGCCCTTATTGTTCTTGAAAGGTATCCTAAAAGGGGGGTTGTTTGCCAAAGACTTTGGGGTTCCATTAAGGATGATTTTCATCCAGGCTTGAGAAAGATGTCAAAAAGGATCCATATAAAAATCCTGAAATATGTACGTCAGGGAAAACAAATGCAGGTTACAGTCATTATTGCTGCTGCTTACCCAGACCAAAAGGAGCCCAGGAATCTGGGCAACTAGTGACCACATGATGAGTTCAGAATCCACCGAAATCGATGGAAACATGACTACTTGTTGCTAGTTGTTCCATCCACCTCAGGATTTTGCTCTGATTGACTAGATTCTTCAGTGCTTTTATAGTATATAGTAGATTTTTTTTTCATGCTATAGCTTGATGAAATGCTAAAAATGACCGGTTGTTGAATACAACCAATTCCCAGAATACACTTGTGTTAGATTAGTTTCTGAATTAGGTTCAGACTAAGCATTTTTAGGTCTATTTTTATGTGTGTTGAAATAGATGCTTCAGTGTTCTTAGCTGTCTGAGCAGCAGCTGTTGCCACAGAATACTTTGCTGCAGCATGAGCAGGAGTTGGATTCAATGTTTTTTGGAAAGGTTTTTTTTTTCTTCCCCCAGAAAACCTCTCCTGCATATCGATTTTTTTCCTAACACTTCCTACAATTTCTATGAGAGAGAAGCAAAACGTTCTTAAGTTCCTCAGCCCAAGTACAGTGAGAGGTCACTCTCACATTGTGAAGGTATCATTCTGGCTGCATCTGAAGCAAAAAAAGACACATTTGATTTCGGTTAAACTTGTATCCCTCTCTAAGTTTTATTTGCTGAACTATTTCTGACAAAATAATTTTCTTTAGCAATCATAGCCTAAGGTATCAATGAAGAATGAAGTTCCTAGTCAGAAGATCCAGCATCTTCCATAATCATAACCTCCAGACATTTAAAAAACAATCAAGCAAGAAATTCTAATTCTTCCACTCCCTAGCTTTTAGGCAGGATCCTTCAACTCACAATGATCAATTTTGTGAATTGAATTCTCCCATTACAACATCATTAAAATTCTGGAAATGGAAGAAATTGTAACTTTCGTCTAAATAGAAATAGCTTTTCCTCTCTAGTAAAGTCAAAGTAATTTTAGAGAAATTTATGAGGGAGCACTCCACGTCAGTCAGTCAAGCTATGCATCTAACTCTTAACTGGACGATAATGATTACAGCCTCCTACAAACCCCTTCCCAACTCTTCCACTGCCTTCCTCATGTACTGGCCTCCCTTCACCCACATCGTGCTCCACTTCTTCCCCCACATGCCTGATAATGGTGAATATTTTCGAATTTCATGCCATAATTCAGAATGAGTAAAGATAAATTTTTTTTGGGTTCAGTAGCTAATTCTAGTGGCTCTAGAAACATCATTTTTTGACAAAACAAAGCATATCCTTTGGTTCTTCCCACTCCATAAACTGGCTGATAAGTACTTTAAAATATCTAGGTAAATACACTCATCAAATGAAGCAATTTAACACAAGCAAGATGGTTTTGGAAAAATCAATACTAAAAGGCAAAGCTAGCCTTTCATCCAGAGCTGACTGCAGATTTGTGCAGGCACTAGTCTCGGAGATTTTCCATGAAAGAATTGTTTCCACTGGCTCCTTGACTTTTAGACTCTGAGTTATTCTTCTAAGAGATGTTTCTCCAGTTGCAAAGCCTGATGATTTCCATTTGCCATCCTGATTACACAGTCTATGCAAGGAGTCCATTTTACAATATAATATTGACTAAAATATTAATAGGAAGTGGTGACAGGAACCAATCCAAAATAGTAACATGGACTTTGTTATTGGCTGTGTAGTCACCATTAAATAGTCTATTGCCCTTAATTAGATTTTAGCTGTTGCAGCGCTAGGAGTCAGGAAGGGAAAAGAACCTTTCAAAGTATTAACATCTCAAGCTCTGCAATGTGTTTCAGGAGCCAGCGCAGCCCAGTGACTCATTATGCATGTAAAACCTTGCAGAAGATCACCGATCAGTTCCAAAGTCTCATTTCTTTAGCCCTTGAGTTGAAAATTAGAACGTGGCATATAAGGAATTTTCACCTGAAGTTTAAAATGCCTGTATACATAGAAGTTTAATTTATTATTCTAATGACTTTCACAGCTTGAGATTCTCACTGGGAGACATGCCTGTATGCATTTAATAAGGCTGCAGAGATTGGGACTATTCCTGAAGGACTTTCTGAATCATTTCCAAAGCATCTTTTTATAGCTAGCAAAGTATAAATTATGTAAAAAAGGCATTTAGATAGATACCATCAAATCTATTTGACTGTTAACCCCTCTTTGTTAGATTAATCTATAAACCTGAAAAGAATCCACTTTTAGCATTCCAAGACCATTCTCACATATTTAGATGTGAAGATGTAATCATTCAAATAGCTGGGGTGGGGGATAGGGGGAGGCAGGAAGCCTTCACATTCTCTTTCTCTGGAGACCTAAACAGCACGTTCGTGACAAATCTTCTGTCCTATTACTGTGGTGGTAGTAACTCACAAACATAATTAATGATCCCAGCATTAGATTTTTGGAAGTCTAGTGAAAAGATCTGATACACTCAACTAGTAAATGGATATTTCTATCTGCTCTCCTTACTGATGAAATCCTAGTTCTTTGGGGAGGCAGGAATAGAGCAGAAACATTCCCACCATCCACATAAATCATCCAGTAGCAGAGAATGAAGAGAGTCAGTGGCAGAAAACAGAGTTCCAATTAAGCCACAAAATTTTTTTTCCAGGGGATCTCCCCACAGATAACAAGAGATCGGGGTTGGTGCAACAGCTCTCCGCTCCTTTTCATAAATGGCACTTCACTGCCTCCTCGGAGCTCACGTATCACGGAAATGAATATTAAACAGCGGAGGGCAGGAGTGTGAAATTCCCTAGATCAGTGACCAGGGGCTAAGCCCGACTCAATTTTTCTCCTCGTGAGGAAGTTATGAACAACACACCACGCATTTCTGCCATTTGAGGCCAAAACACTCCCAAGCATTGCACATCTCCAGTGTTGGTGCTTTGAAGCCAGACAAGATCATTCAGCCTCAAACACGAAGCGCAGCTTGCCCACAATCCAGACGCAGATCCGAACATCCCCTTCTTCAACGACCTCTAATTATGGGTAACCTTGGTTTGCTTTTTAGCTGGGTAAACAGACACACTGGCTAAAGCGTTTCTCACACCGTGGCAGAAGACTAGATAACACACACACAACAAACGCGCTCTCTTCCCCTTCACCGCGCGACTTCTGTTTTGCGAGGCATGCCCAGGCGTGGAGATCATGTTAAACCATTTGACAGGAACATTCACTGGTTTTCCCCCCACCGAAATTTGCCAGTTCACCGCTGTAAGCAGCCACTTTTCATACGTGCCAGCTAAGCAGAAACAACCTGAGAGTTATGAATACTTATCAGATTGTGTGACAGTCACAAGCATCACACACTGCTGTCTGACTCCCAGTAGAGGGGGGCACTTCTGAGTGTCATCTGGGAATGAAAGGATGTTGTCCTTACTCGGAGGAGAAAGATTGCTAAATGAGACTCGTTGTGAAAGCAGCCCAATGATAGAACATTTTGATTAGAATAGATGACACCAAGAAAATGTCTACTGGCAACCACACATTTTCCCATTACAAGAAGATGCAATAAAAGAGAAATTCTCTTCCAACTCTCATTCCACTCAGAGGTTTCTGAAACCTCAAGTTTCATGAGACAACAGCCTCTAGAGATGTAGAAACAGGGCAAGGTATTTGCAGCAAATATTTTTCTGGGGAGCAAAAGTAAGTTTCCTTACTTGTATATACATGTGCTTCCCTTCCTACAACTTATCTCGTTCCTTCACAGGGTAAAATCTTGCGTTTCAAAGAAAATAGGCTATCAAGAACACAGTGAAAACATGCTGCTGCCCGGTTCATCGATATTCCCAATGTGCACTGCTTACACGCGGCCAGCATGATGGTCTTCACGAGGAGCAGAAGGCCACAAGGAGAGCATTCGTGAGCTGCTGGTACCCAGCAGCCCTCAACACCAGAGCAAAGTCCGGCTCAGAGCTCTCTGCGCCCACTGCCAGGTCTGCACCTCCGTGGCTGCCCCACCGCAGGGCAGCAGCTGTGCCCAGCCGCCTACCCCTCTGCCTCCAGCTCTTCTCGCTCCTACCACACTTCATAGATATCCTTTCCATACACGTTTCTAAAAAGAGGCATTGCTAATACACACCTGTGTTTTGGGGGGAGTTTGAGCATAAAAACGTAACTCATGCCCTTCTTCCACCAGATCCTTTCCCTCCCAGTCAATAACCAGAGGTTCCACCCTGGAATAAAGCTATTTTCCAGATTCCTCAAGTGAATGGAAGAGGTCAAGTTCTTCTGTGTGTGCCATGGTAAGTGCCTGATCCATGCAGCCAGGGGGCCAGTCCCTCTTGCATTAATTTATATTTAATTCTGTAAAAGAGAATCAATCTAAGAGATGGAAAACATGGTGGATTTAGGTGCAGGAAACCCAGAAAACAGGTGCTTTCCAAGTCGGAAAGTTCCCACTGAGATTGTCCTCTCTGCAGGTGACTACCGCAAAAAAATGTGTCAGTGGCTATGCAGAACAGAGTCCTCCTCTCTCAACTGAAACCTCACCATGCTTAACTGAAATATTTACATAATGACTTCTGTTGAAATCAGTAGGTACTTGAGTGGGAAAAGCTGAAGTTTGGAAGAAGTACTATTCCATAACTTCCTGCCCAGCTTTGCCAGCAACTCTCTCCAAGTGGCCCAGTCACAGTGAAATTGGTTTAAATGCCTGCTGAGAGCCCCAGCAAGCCTGACAGCTGAACTGACCTTGGATTGAGTCACGGTTTCTAGAAAGCTCATCATGTACCTGCAAATCCAAATAAAAATAAGCACATAACACTTTCAGCTAGATCAGGGGAGGGGGAGGAAATCAATACTAAATACACTGGAAAATGTATTTTGTATTTTGAAATACAAACAGAAACTATCCATGATTTAAACTCGGGTAACGTTTTCAGTGAAGGAAAGGTTTAAGCTGCTGTATTAAGTGAAATATTTAATGTATAAAATGGTAAGGTTTTTCTCATGTTTTCCACTGAACTTTTCAACAGTTCCCTTGAAGCTGACATTAAGTATTAAAAACCGCCAAAAAACCAGAAGTGAGCAACACACAGGATGCTCCAAGCAGAAAGGTGGGTTCTTTTTGATCTAAGCACCTTCACATTAAAGGACAAAAAGTCATTAATTAAGATGGAAAGCTTGAGATTTATTTGGTTAAACGCCAATCAATTTTTCAGCCAATTTTTCAATTCATCAACAGATTTGAAAGCCCTGCACACATCCAGCTCAGCAGGTAACACACATTGTTTCCTCGACTTCACCTGCTCAGACTTCTGACAGGTAACGTGCAACAGGCGAGTGGTTTCCCTGTGCCTCAACCCAAGGCACCCAACCCAAGCACTATGTCTAAAAGGAAAAGCGCCATGTTGTCAGGTCAGGGCTCCAGTGCTCTTGGGAAGTCACCCAGGTGGGATCTGCAGTTTCCCCCTGAGGGCCATGCTCAAATGGTCTGAAATCCAGCTCCTGGGAGCAAGATAAAGCTATCGAGTTTTCAATGCTTTAGACCAAGACCCCAGTCTCCACTTCTGCTCCTTTTTGCTGCACCCCAGAGGTGCGGTAGCGTGAAAGCCTTGCAGCTGACCTATGGAAGGTGCCACAAAGATGCTTAATTGAGGACAGTTTTAAGGCTACTGCAAGTACCACATTTGTCCCAGGCATTTACCCTGGGGAAAGCTGTGCTGCTCTCCACACTGCTCCTGCAGTGACCAAAACCCACTTGTCCAGCTTTGAGTCACGCGGTCAATGCTGAAAGCGTTTCCTGGGGCTCTTCAGGTAGGTAAGGCCTGACAGCAAACGCATGACAGCTTTGCACAAGGGCCGCTGCAGCACGCCCTGTGGAACACGGCCTCCTCCTTGATGTTTTATAAAGCATCGCGCACATACCTGGGACTAAGGAATACTCACCAATTGCAAGAAACAATTAAAATTAAGAAATGGTATTTGCCTTACATTTGTCTTTGATCACAGTGAGACACTCTTAGGCACAGAGGCCTTTCCGAACAGACTTCACCTCTGGCAAGCACCATCACGTCTGTAAGCTAATGCCATTATTAGAAAATAGCCATTTATGTCTTTGAAGATAGGCAAACAATGAAATTCTGTGACTAAATCAGACTTCACAAAGGTTCCCCTAAAACAATTAAGTGCTTGTAATTTAATTTAGAAGTTGGTTGGTTTTTTTTTTTTTGGTGGGGTGTTTTTTTGGTGGCGTTTTGTTTTTTTTTTTTAAATTAACTCCCCCCAAAGTGTGTTAAAATTCCAGCTGGATACACCGGTGTTAGTAACATTCTCACACCCTTTTTCCAACACATTTTTATTACCACACACCACAAGAATTCTACTGCAGAGCAAACCTTTAGTGGCACAATGCAGATATCAGACATTTGAGTAAAATAAAGGTTGCAGACCTCCCGATGTGAAACACACAGCAACCCGAAAAAAGAGGGAGAGGAAATGGAAAGGAAATTCTTTCTGTTCCATTAAAAAGTTACTTTTGTTATGAAAAAGACCAAATCAAATAGTAAAAATTCCTGTGACTCAAACTATATTATATTAATGTGGCTCCACAACAAAGCATGTTGCTGTGCTGTATAAATTAACTTTCATTTTCTGGAGACAGTAAGTGCAGAGTGTTTTGTCTGGCTATATGGACCATGAACAATGTAGCAATTTCAGAGCATTCCCTTCACGCATTAAAAAACCTGCACATTATTAATATATCCTGACTAGATTAAAAGTCTTGCAAATGATTTTGCCTGAAATGCCCTAGTATGAGATCTCCTTTAGGGAAATATCTTCAGCACCAATTAGTTTAATTGACAAAGAAGCCGAGAGAATAACAGCGAAGAGACAGAGACAGAATAGACCAGGAAAGGCTCCGTTTCCACATTTGCTCTCACATCCTGGAGTCTATTTGCTAGTAGTGTTTGCAGCCTTCCCCACCCTAACTATTTACATTACTACCACTTCATGGGTATGTTGAAACTCTAAATCACAGGGGACCAGCGGAGTAAAACTTAGTAGGTTATCAGCACCACACGCTTTTTTTTTCCTTTAAAGGCCCCACTTTCATCACTTGCTGTCCTCGAATAGCTGGTATGCTTTTGAGCAATTTCAGAACACTACCACTGGTTTTTCTTCTCCCTCCAGGGAGGAAACAAAGAGAGCAAATTTAACCTACACAGTGCGATAAAACCTGTGAACTCTTCTGCTTGCCCTCCTTCACTCCCCCCACCGTGCCCTCCAGAAGTAACCGGAGACTACCATCCCATCAATTCGGGGACTTTTTAGGGCCCCTGTGCAAGTAGGGGAAAAGAAAAAAAAAAAAAAGTTGTTTCAACCTTGGGAATGATGTGGAATCCACATAATTTACTATTTCCTGTGATTCATCAAACTTCCTTCTTCCCAAGAGTAATTGGTCACCACTTATTTATACACCACAGAGAGGCTTAACTCCAAAGGTCAGTCCAGGATTTAAAAAAAGCAGATCATTTGTTCTAGAAATCTGGGTGGTTTGGGGGGTTTCTTTGCTTTTGGGGGGTTTTAGGGTTGGCTTTTTTCCCGTCTTCAATGTGTAAAGAAAACCTAACACGCTCTAAGCAGGCATTTAGCCGGTCAGAAAATACAGAGGTTACCGTCACTAAGGTGGTACCACACAATAGATGTAGGATGCAAAATCTTTGGCAAACAAAGCTGCTTGCATACACAGTACACCAGGCCTCAATTCCAGGCAGGACTAGGAAAACTGGGAGTGTGCAACACATCCTTGCACACTCGCTTGGGCAACTTCCACTCACATTTTAGATGAAAAGGATGTTACACATATGGACTGGTCGTGCCTTGACACCCATGCAGACGGGATGAGCGGCGGTGGTAAGAATACTTTTGCAGGAAGAGTGTGTGTGCTGGTTTGTGTTTGTAAAGCAAAACATTTGGTTCCCTTACAATAAAAACGTTTTATCTTTACCATGATAAGAAGTAAGGAAAAGCAATTACGAAGCTAGAAGCCCAGAGGAGAGAAATAAAAACAAGGAGCTAGCCCTCAAGCTCCAAATTTCAAACAAAACTGTCATTCTAACATGAAACATTTACTCTAAACATACATGCACTTTTAATATACAAATATTAAGAGACTACGGAATTGAACAGTTCCTCTAGCTAAACTTCTGCCCGGTTTTAATTCTCTCTCTGCACCTTACAGCCCTATAAACCCCCGTCTACACTAAGGTGCGAAGCAATATAAAAATAAATGCTCGACTAGGTTAATACCACATAAACTGCAAAACTCAGCCTGTGTGAAAAATTAATATTACCCATGTCAAAGTTTTCAGCAATTACATGCTGAGATATAAAACCTCCAATCAAAAGGAAAGGTTACACATACAAGCTTAAATGCACATATGTAGCAGCATCCAAATGTACACATGTCGCAGCATCCATAAGAACACAGCACGTGTCATAGCTGACATTAACAGGGGGACAGGCTAATTCAGCCTGGTATAGAACTAGAAAATGCATCCCAGCTCTTATTTTATGATATAATTAAAGCCTATCAAATATATTTAATTTTTATAATGGGAAAAATAAAAGAAACTACTAGAAGTTAAACCAACTGTTATAGAACCACCACGTATTTTCTAACTCTCTTACAGATTCCAAAGATCTCCTTTATGGGGAGCAAAGGAATTCCAAACATCCTTGCAGGGCACTTTGCCCCAGGCATTAACTGAAATTCCCACCATGATCCAAACAGGGAGAAGAAGAGAAAGAAACAGATTTATTTTTTTAGATTTAGATATGTGTGTATCTAAAACACATAGATATTCAAAGTGTAGTCAATTGCATTTCAGATGAAGAAAATAGATGGAATTAAATACAAAGACAATAAATGATTCTTTGTGACAAAACAGCACATGCAGAAATCCCTAAACATTTAGGAAAGAAAACCATACGTAATCATTTTTGTTGATATGTTTAAGTCAGCTTTTGGTTTTTTTTGTTACTAAATACTTGATATCTTAAAAAATCAGGAGACAAAGCCTTCCCTTCTACAGTTAAAACACTTCAGCTTTTTTTTCCTTTTAGCATTTCTATGTACCTGCCTACACTGGTCAGATGTATGGTCAAGATTATAGCCATTTTTTCAAATTAGTTCAAAGTACTACTTCTACTCCAAATTAATCATTTTAATTATGCTGTCAACAGCTGCATCAGGGCTTCAAATCAAATCTGTTTCATTAATGAGATCCTGTTGCCATACATTTTTTACCCAATCCCTTTTAAATAGCTAAACTACATGTTAGGAGATTCCATTATAGACAGTCACTTTAAATAATTTATAGAACACACTGAATTTTCATATGCATATGGAAAAAAAAAAGATTCCAGGAAGTCCTGTCTTAGGAAGACAGAAACTGTTGTCTTTCATTTGAAATTTCATAAAAGTAACAAGGGAAAAATCACTTTAAATTAAAGTATAGCAGAGAAGGAAGACAACCAAAAAAACTCGCTGTGAGAATTTACTCCTTTCCTTTTTCCTTTCAGTGGTAAGCGGTGATCCTTCCTGTTTCTGCATTTGCCTCAGCAAAACCTTTCTAAATTGGTAGAATTTTGATGCAAGAAAATAATGTACCAGTAAGGTCAGGATTTTGCTCAGCTTTTTTCCTCCCATCCCCGGTGTTCCTTTAAACTTTACAAAAGAGCCTGTAGACACGACTGTCAGGTAAAATTCACAGAACAAAAGAATGCAAATTGCCACCTATTACCTCTCAGGCACATTTCAAATAACCAAAAGAAGTCTAGATAAATGATAAGATTCCAGTCAATAGCTTATTTCTGCTATAACCAACCACACAGTACTGAAAGGAAATACACTGCAGTTAAGCCAGCAGTGATTTCTGGACAAGAAAAATACGGTTACCTTTTAACCATGGCATAATAACATTTACAGATCAAAACCATGTTATTAAACTCCCAGACTGGCCGCTCTCCATGTCTCCTCAGAAATATTTCTCAAAAGCTAACATTTTGAACAATGCAGCACCTGAAAGTACGCATGCCTCGCATTTTCTTTCCCACTTCAGCTTCCATAAATCCCATCTGCCCCTCTACGCGACTAAATAACTATCCTTTAGAAAAGCGAATACCTTTCTTAAAAGCCACACGCTTAAATCTGCCACTGAGGCAAGGTGCTTCAAGCACTTTGTGTTGGCCTAACCCCTAACTCCTCTGAAAACACCCCCCTCGGGCAACTAATTATTTGGCCTAATTTTCAAAATTGCCAAAGATTCAGCAGTTTCTAATCATTGCACAGGAACTACTGAGGCATTAGCAGGTTGAGAAACAGGCCACTTATCCCAGTCCCTTAGGACCACAGTTTGGGATGCCTAATTTTACACAGCCATTTTAAAACAAAAACCAGCCTTAGTCAGACTTTTTGCCAAAATTTGGCCAAGCAGCTTACCCTTACTACGAGAGCCTAAGAAGGTTGAGACATTGCACCTGGAGAGAGGATGGCTGGTGGGAGGTGGGCAGTAACAGGAGCAAGCTTTAGAAAAATTGTGCAGGCAATGCAAGAGGCGAATGTAGAACTGCTACTCTCCAAATCCCATCAAGCTACAAACCAGCAGACAATAGCTGAAACTGGAAAATAATCACTTTAAAACGTGTAAGAGAGCTTCACACTACAGCAGCAAGCTCCTGGAATCCGCTTCCCTGAGGCCAGGGAGTCAAGTGGCACGAGCAGGTTGTAAAAAGGATAAGAAACTCTGGGACAACAAATCTGTAAGCAGTCACTGAAAAGAAACGCTCAGAGATGTCTCCTCTCCCAAACCCAGCAGTTGTGGATGCTGGGGCAATAAATGAGGAATGGGCCAGGCTCATGCCCATGCCACCATCAGAGGTGGCACACCGACCTCGTGGCCTAACCCGGGGGGGATTTCAGCTTCCTTGTACAGAGGTGGCTGGGAGAAACACAATAAACTCCTACAAACATGTCAGACCTTTGAATTCCTTCCCTTGCAACAAGCATCATCTATTAGAAGCATGGAGGTAAATCTACTTTACTCTGTCTCCGGTATGGGGTCACAGCCCATCTGTCCCTCAGCCTCAGAATGAAAATGGAGTGAGTGAAGCAGAGACCCGAGAGGAGCAGAAGCTCCTCTCCTCTGGGCTGAGCTCCTTCTAGCACGAATTGGTCGTGTGTGATATTCATGGACGCATCACTCGAAGCAAGAGGACTGCAGCTGATGCTGAGAAAATGAAGCTGAAAGATCAATTAAGACAGCAGAAGGAAAAGGCACAACATTCCCTCCTGTATCTGATGTCGTCATTGTCATTACTCCACTGCAATGCTGACGTTACCGAAGGGATGTGCTTCACCAGTACTGCCCAGAATGGACCATTGCTTAGTGAGAAAGTGAGACTCCGGGTTACTCAATTTTCACAGAGAGGTCCAGGTTGCAGTACTAGGTCTTACCAATATGCCAGCCTCCAACATTTACACCAAGACCAGTTTTTTGGTGATGAAACATAAAGCCAGAATGATCGGCATCTCGCTACAGGAACAGCTATAATATTAGACTTGAGTGTTGTCACTGTATTTATTGAAATACTCCCTTGGAAGCTTTTTATCTGGGGAGGATGGCAGGTGCCAGGAAACAAGGAAAAGAAAGCAAGTAGAACCGTCATGAATCAGCTTTTTGGAAATGGCAATACGTGTACCTATCCTACAGGAAGACCTAAAATGTGGCTATAGCCCCACGTTAGACTCTATTCTGGATCATAAGTTGCGTTATAAAAATGCTGCTTCCCAAATGCTGCAACTATTTTCCTGGCCTCAGTGTGCATTAATCCCCTGGTAGGGTGTTCCTCAAGGCAAATCCTGCTGATGAGCTATCAATAAAACCTACTACACGCTACTACATCTGATGGAGCGAGGTGCAGCTTTGCCTTGGCCTGCCTGGGCTGCCAGCGTGGATGAGGGTGGAGGTTCCTGGGGCACTGGGAAAGGCTCTCTATACAGGACATAGCATTTGCAGCCGTACAACAAGCTCTGCCTCATTGGAACTTAAAAATTAGCTTCCAGTTGCTACTATACCGCATTTTGCTCTGTATTAGAGCTGCTTAAAATTAAAAATAACATGCACGAGTAAGGACAGCCTGCCATACTGAAAGCAGTTCTCCTGCTAAAATATCAAGCGTTGGGAGTTGGTAAAGCAAAAGGCAGCTCACTGAATTTCTGATGATTTATTTAATGGTAATAGCTGATGCTTAACAATGCTGGTATGCAAAAATCAGCTAGCACCTGAACGGCACCAGGCCACTAAAAGGAAGAAAACAATTATACATGAGGTCAAACTCTAGGGATTTCTAGATCTGCAGTGTCTATTTTCATTCATAGAGTAAGCAGTGAAAACAATAATCAAGGCTGGATTTAAGTCCTTTGGATATCCCACAGGAAGGCATTTTATAATGCATTGAATCTATTTAGCAGTTTGAGAACATCAGTATCGTCAGCCAGCTAATAATGAAGTCAAAGCATTACCCATGCAAAGTAAGATGCAAACAAATTCTGTCTCCTAAAAGTCTGGGCTGTATTGGAACATATTTTCTACATCAACCTAAGTCTGTTGGATTACACCAGTAATAAGATGCATTCTTAAATGCTTGTTATCAATCAACATTTTTTTTTAATGAATGATGCTACATTGTACTTTACAGCAAGGTTCTAAGGTAAAATTTTAGTTGAAGCGCATACAGTAAAAGGGTCTAAGCATTATTTTGGCAACTTGATCTGTAAGGAATTCATCCTTACTCCAATTTCAGAATCCATTTCATAAGTTCTTGTAGACTGAAAGTGTGCCTAGTAATTAAGAAATATGACTCAAGAATCTATATATAGTTTACAAACATTGCTAAAGTGTTTTCCAGCAAAATATTAAAGTCTTTTGACTTTTCCCATAATATAGTTGGATTTCTGGTTTGCTTTTTTCCAGTGATGGAAAAGAATTTTTCCCTTAAGATTAGAAATGCAAGTTCAAAGGACAGGCCCTGTCCTGGTTTAAATCAGGCAGTTCTGGGTAAATCTATTTCACTTAGCTGATTATATCCCTCAGAAAAAACTACCATTGCTCTTTTATGTCATCAAACCACTTTTCCCTCCATGGATTTCTATTGCATCTTTCTTTTGTGGAACATGAACTCCAGCAACAGCCTACATACTCCATTTCCACCGTGCCTGCCTTTACTGCAAAGTTTCATTGGCCTCTACTCCCTCCTTCCCCCACTCCCCACCCCCATAATAATTGCCAGAATTGGTTTCTTGAAGTGTCCTTCATATGCAAACACTGGAGTTAGCCAGACTGGACACTGAAATAAAGAGGTTCTGTTTCTCTCTCCTCGATAAGAGGAGAAAAAAAGCCACCTGATATGATGAATCGGAAGACTTTTGAGCCATTTCTAATTTTAACATCTCATGTTCAAGTAATACTGACCACAGGCTTTTTGTTCCTCATTACCGTTTTGGATGAGCTATATGATTTTTAGAGCTGGTGGACGAACACCAACAAGCACAACGAGCAAGCAGCATTGGTGAGAGCATAACACAGGCTAGCACAGCAAAACCAATAAATACAAGATTGAAAAAGGGAATTAAATGTATGCATCATTAAACAGTTTATTCAATGCAAGATAGTTTCAATAAATCAAGATTTTACAAAAAAAAGGTTGCATTTGATGATCATCTAAGTCACATTCACGTGATCCCATTCCTCATACGTTACCTCTACATGTATTTAGGAAGAACTAAATATTAGCATACTAGGAGAAAACTAAAATAGTTGACTCTTACGAAGACGTAGCAATTCTAAAAGTTATATTTCTAATTAAAATTTGGTTGTCAGCAAAGCAGTGTAAGATAACAAAGATCTATGCACTTCTATAAAGGTGTTTTCCTGTCTCACTTGAGAAGCACAACTAGATACAGAGGACAAGCTGAAAAACTTTCAAGCCAAGAAATTAAAATAGAGCCCATTTCATTAGAAACGCATTTCCACTTCAGAAGTCTTTCCCCAAGTCTCTCTGCATGCCACAATCTTTATGTAAATAAGAAAAAAAACCCACATGGACAAAACCCAAGTGGCTATGTACTAGCACCTGGAAGTAGCTTTTAACTAAGAATAGGATCTGAGAAATCAGATCCCAAAAAATACTTCACTGGAAAAGCCTTGCAGAAACTGGTTTCTGCCCAGCCGTGGTTGTCCTGGCCTAAACCTGCAGGCGTGCGGATCCCTGCCGCGGAGTGCTGCGCACCACATCCACACACGTGCGCACGCAAGTGTCTGTGTAATAGCTTAATTGAATGAGTTACACTTATTAGCTTTTAACAAAGCAACTATTGATGTATTTCCACAGTGCAACAGTCTACTAAGATAGATTACTTCTCAATTATCAGGCATGTTTTACTGGCTCCTTAAACTCCATTGTTCTTTCCCCCTTCAATTTCCAGTATCACTGGTCATTTTCTTTGTCATGTAATTATTTTTCTCTGCAGAGAATTCAGCATTATGGAACTAGCTAGACCGATGCCATACAATTCACACATAAAGAGGAGGGGGTGGGCGGAAGAGGAGATATCTAGGTTATTCAGCATCAACGTATTTACAGTGTCAAGGACAGTCCACAGAGCACCTGGAACCCACATTAGCCAAACTGAGCATCTTCTAGATCTCTAAATTAAGGGGATCTACTGGAGCTCAGCACTGCTGGGAGACTCACTTCCAAGATCCAGGGTGTAAATTAGCACAAGTCTCATTATCACTATTAGACAATTACCAACAGTGAGGGTAAGCATGAATCCTGTGGTCATATTTATCTTGATTTTCAGCAATCCAAAACAAAATGTTCCCAATATATATTTAATACAGAAATCAATATGCAGACACTCGCAGACCTTTGTTATTATCTCTGTCTCTACTGCTATCTAGAGAATGTTTTGATATGTCCACAGTTCAGCTGACAAAGTATGGTATAAGAAGCACAAGTATTATCATGTAGGGTAACTTTCCTCAAAAACTAAAGAGCAGTAAATCACTTCTTGCAGTTCATCAGGCCTGATTAAAAAAAGTATTTGGCATTCGGTTCCTCTTTATGGCCAGGAATCAAGAATTGAAGACTTTGTGATCTGTAAGCTCTGCAAAACATATTGTTTCTAAGGAGCACTCAGCAATCACGAACCCACATATATTTCTAGTCCTAGTCTTATACCTTGACCTGATTAAAGGTTTTTTTTTTTCCTGCACCTACCACTAAAAAGGGTTTTCAGGACTTGCATCTCATCCTGTCAGCTCCTCTCTGCAGAGCTCACCTCTGTGCACCTCAGTTTGGAAGCACCAGAGAAAAAACGCAGAGCAGCCTAAGCAGAGGTCATACATCACTTATACAGACCAGACAAGGAGACTAGAAATCACATTCACATCAGTGACGCTGCAGTTAAGATAAAATGTGCTCCAGGAGTTCACTCCCTCCTTCCTGTTATGGTGGTTTTGTTTTTTTCCCTTCCAGTCATTCCCACACAACTCTTAGAGCAGCACATTCCTGGAAGTGAGATGTGTGCAAGATGATCACTTCAGATCCTAAAAGTTGAGCACAAGCTACAGTTTAGAAACGCAGATTTCTTTCAGAGGCTTTCCCAACATTTCGGTATACTTCACAGAGGAATTTTTGTAAAGACCCTTTTCTCATCAGATCAAGAGACAGACAGATGGTAAGGAAGCAGTAAGCTACTGCAGAAAGACCCACGGAAGGGAAGGCAGGACCACTGGAAGAGCCCACCTGAGTTCCCGTGCCCCAGCTGCGAGCACTAAGCCAGAACAGCTACCGCTGCCAGGGCTGTGACCGGACACAGGGATCAGGATCACAGCCCAGCTGCGCTACGCAGAGAGGGATCTTCAGACTGTGCCCGGGACTGCAGCGTAATAAAGTGAGCCCACAACTCAGGTGTGCTGGGGAATGAACTGCATCTGCTGAAAGCTCATTTCTCAAACTATATAATCCTGGATTATTTTCTTGTCTTTTCCACTTTACGCAAACCCAAAATTTTGACTGACTCTCTTTTCATTCTTGGACAAAACGTAACAGTCCTTCAAGACCTGGGGAGCATTCAGGACTCACACCATGGTAATACATAAGGAATTGGTATTCCCTGACAGCACCTGATTCATAGTTAGACCAAATGGTTCGAGATGCACTCTATAAGAGTTAGGCATTATTACTATCATTTCTCTCTTCTGCGCCAGACAAAACACTCTGAAATGCAGCTTTCCTTGTTTACATGAAAACAAGGAAATTAGCTTGCTATCAGTGCTATCTAGGGAGCGACCAAAGGATGCCCTAGGAGACAGTCTTTCTGAGTTTGCCACCACAAAGATGCTGATGGGGCAGTAACCTATGAAAATGCCTTTGAAGTGGGAATTGTTGCTCAAGGGCATCCTGAACATTAAATATTATTGTACCTATCCAATTATTATTCTATCTACTAAACTTTATCTATATAGTCGTATACAAGCACACATATGCTCCCATCTTTTTAATAGGTGTTACAGATACTGATTATGTTACATAGATATTTATATCCATGCATATATCAAAACGTTACATATGTATTTATCATATTGTATATAGCAGTACATTTCCGGTTCAATACACACATATGCGTAACGGTATGTAAATCAGTTCCTTAACATTTTAGATACTTGTTTTCATTATAACTCACGCTTGTGCAGCCCCTCCCTGACCGCCTATCTTTCTTCTTAAAGGACTCTATGCCAGGCACACCATATGAAGAAACAGAAGATGTGGGCTGACTTTTTTATTTGTTTGTTTTTTTGGTGGGTTTTGGTGGTGGTGTTCTGCTGGGGTTTTTGTTTGGTTGGGTTTTTTTAATATATAACAAGTACATTAAGAACAGGAAATGCTATTTTAATGGTGTTGGCCAACAGGAATACTTTGTACTTAGTTTTGCTTGTGTTTTCTCAGGCAGCTCAATCACTACGAAGTCAGAATCCCCACAAAGTGGGAAAATATCTTTTCAAATGAGGACAGAAATAAAGTGACTTCCTCAAGGCCACTGACAGACAGGAGAACAGAAAGCAGGAGAGTCAGTCCTTTCAACCATTTGATCTTTGCTCTCGCTAGAGACAGGCCTCCTTCTCAGCTGAGACAGGTCTATTTTGGGGACAGATAAAACAACAGCTTCAGTTAAAAGTCAGGGGGGTTTTATTTAGCTTGCTGAGTTAGGTAGAATGGGTAAGTAATGGAGAGACTCATTAACTCCTGTGCTTTTCACCACTGCTTTGAAAGCAATCATGGAATTAGCTGAAAATTGTTCTCTGGCCCATCCATGTTTTCTATTGAATGATTCTCATGATGGAAGAGCCAAGATCTGTGACCTTAACTTGGCTCCAATAATGCAGAGAGCAGCCTCTACTCTGTGGTGAACTGAGCCTTGAACAATTTCATTAAAAGGAATCATTGGAACAGATGAAATCAATGCTCTCATAACACAATAGTCTAAATCGTTAATACAGGTCCTAATTTAAAGCAGGCAAGAATGTAAATTTGCCCCATCTTCTCCTCTCACAAAACGGTGCATAGAGGCATGAACACACCTGCAGCACTGACAGCCTACCATGCAACATTTATACATTTCAACAAATAACTGGGGTGCCCCTTCCATTTCCCAACATGCAACTGCTCAGAGCTATGCACACAGCCATTTCAACAAATGGTGCCCCTTCCGTTTCCCAACACGCAACTGCTCAGAGCTATGCACACAGCTGAAAGTAGGAGGTCTACTTTGACAAGACACAGATGGATGTAAGGAAGTCCGCGTGTCTGGCATCAAATGATCCTTCTGCTGCAAAGCAATGCCAGTCCACGCACAAAGAACCCAAGCGCTGGCCACGGTAACGTGTTCAATCCTATGCCGAGAACCTTATCATATTATTTCACATGAAGAATTACGTCGTCAAGCAGCCTGACAGCTTCACATGCGAGGAACAGTTTCTCCAAACCAAATGCCAGCGGCTTATTAAGTTACCAATACATTGCTGAGCTACAGTGACTTACTGCCACCCGACCAAAATATTTTCAGATGATTTTTAAAGGGCAGCAGTGGCAAGCTTGCAAATCACACATTCACATTTTAATGAAATATGCAATTACCGAGCATTTACCTTGTATTTAATTAGAATGAAACATCAATAAGGCCCATTTAGCATCTCTCTAATATGTCAGCAACTTTTTTTTAAAGGTGGTAGCAAATATTAGTTTTTGATTTATACAGCTATGGCGCAGAACAGCATTGCATTTGCTCGGCTGATACTAAATGACTGAGTGACAAACAGTGCAGTTTTGTCAGTTCTAAGGCAAAGATAACTCAGCTGTGGTTCTTGCACAGAAGACAAATCAAAGACTAATTTAAAATCAGTATAATTTCCTTTAAAATAACAACAATGGAGAGGATTATCATATGCAATTACGATGAAGGAACACATCTGTTTTTCTGACCTACCTGTCACTGTTTTGACTGCTTCCTAATGTATTCGAAATTACAAATAGATGGTGTATGTCTTCTGAAATAAAAAAAATACAGATAACAGGAAGACAACATAAGAATACCTTTGCTGAAGACACCACATGTAACACAATTGATTTTACTTTGTCAGCCTAGTCTCAGTACAAGCCTCTTCTTACGCTGCATACCTCGAACTCCCTTCCAGCTGGTGGCAGGCAGAGTCACAAGCCAGACACAAGGTCTAAGAGTAAATTTCCTTCTGGCTCCGGAGTCTTTTGCTGTCCCAAGCACACCTGTAGTCACAAGACTCTAGATCTAAGTTTCTACCAAGATCTGCTAATCAAGGAACAATATGGTAACTCCGGCTCCCCTGGACCAACTACTTTGTGGCAAAGAACTCTTAAGAACCACCTGCAGCTTCTTCCCTAGAGACTAGAAAATGAGAGGGGTAATGTAACATAAACAGAGGGAAAGACAACACATCTGACAACTTAGAAAATTTACCCAAGCAAAATTTACTCCCAGCCCAGAACTGGACCTGCATGTACCACCCAAGTGCTCACTGTATAAGCCTGCCACGTAACGCTGTGGCAGCTGGGAGGTACCGATACTCAAGAGAAGGACCATGGCTGGTTAGGCCAAAGAGCTCACCACATGCTTGATTAACATCCAACTCCAGAAAAACCCTCATGCCAAATACCAATACAGGAGATGTCCCAGGAAGCCAGCAGAACAATTTCTGTGCCTTTGCCCTATAGTACCAGGTGCTGGTTGCCACCCACCAGATTCTTCAGGATCAGGCTGTTACGAGACTCTTCTTAAATAAAAGGCCTTAATGCCTGGAATAGTCATTTAACTATGACATTAGGATAGCAAAATCTGACTTCCAATGAGTCCAATGTTTGTATGTTACAAACTGACACCCATGCAAGAAAACCACTTCGGTTTTGAAAAAAATTTGTCCTTCTAATTCAATACTGAGCAGCTGCCTACCAGGTAGGAATATGTATCTGTCAAGGGAAAATTTAAATATTTAACATCCAGTGTGATAAATATCTAATATTTACTCAAGCTCATAATGAATGCTTGTCCAGGAGAAGGATATGGAATCACACTACAACTATGTCATTACTTAATTAAATTTCCTTTTTTAAAAAATCCTAATTCGCCAGGCAGCTTGCTAATGATTTCATGACCATGCTACATAAATATTATTTCCCTGATTTGCTTTAGATGTGTTCAAGCAGATATTAAAAGGGCATAATGTTTGCCAAAAGCTTCTCTGCTCTCACGGAAACCCATGACAAAAGATCTGCCATAGAGGGCTCAGAAGTGAGAGGAGACAGTCAGAGACATTCAGAAGGCATCCTGCACAGGTCAGGGCTTTGAAATAAAGCATAACAGAACATCTCAGTGCTTTCTGATTATTTCCTGCTCCTCACAGGTCACCTGTACGTGGTCAAGACACATTTAAACAGGAACATCTTTGAAAACTTGGGACTGCAAGAGACAAAAAGAACAGTTGTTTGATTGAACCACTGGTCCAAATCTCCTCAGTTCAAATTCAGGATTCTGCCAGGCTGACTGCAGGATGTGAGATGCCTCACCCACCCACTCTGTGTGCCACTTCCAACGGGGCTTAGCTGTTCTCCCCTGCACTCACCTACAACAATAACCAGGTTCAGGAGCATGCACATCCCTGGGTGCATTCACCAATTAAAAGCAGGAATCAGTTTAAGTTTTGAACAGATTGCACATACTGCTGTGCTACCCGAGAGGAACAATCTGCGAGCGTGTGCGTGGTAACACTGACCCCAGCTGCCCTCGGAAGCGGATGCCAGGTCTCCGTGTACTCGCACGGGAATTAAAAGCTCTTCTGCCGAGTCAGCCTCAGCCAAGTGCCATCCTTCTGCCTAAGCATACATCGAAACTTCTTCTGACTTACACTGGCAGGTCAAATTCAGGGTTATTTTTGACCAATGCACACACACACACAAATAAATCAAAAATAAATTTAAAAAAAAGCTAGAGTGAAGTTTTCTGATAGAGCCCAATGTAACGGGCTGAAAGGGGAATAAAGCCTCTGAAGGGGACTCCAGCAAAATCACCTTGTGTGTCTTTTTAGTGTACAACTGCTAAAATCCAGGGCAGTTATTAACTTGGTTTGTTGTCAGTACATGCAGATTCTTTTCTCCCTAGAGTAGTAGCTCAGTATTCTTACCTCACAATCAGCATGGTCTCCTAGCCTCATTGCAGGAAAAGTTAATATGAGGAATGAAATTACCGCTCTGCCTATCTTTCTGCAGGTAACAATTTTGTTACATCAACCTAATACACACCTGTCTCAGAAAACTGTTCTGTGTTACAGGCCATCTTGTAACCATCAGGTGACAACTTTTCAACACCGCTGATCTGAACGGCATTCAGGTAATGACAACATTGACAATTCTTCTGATTTTCTCATATTTGATGTTTTATTTAAAAGCCAGCTTCTCCAAACAAATGACCACCTAAACATTGGCTTTCACTTCCTAAAGCATACTTCCAGCCCCCACACTGTACATAAAAGCCTGGGAACGAGAACCAAATGTACCTTGATGTCTCAGAAATTCAAAGAACAATGAGAGAACCCAATGTGTACTTCACATATCATTTCAGGGAATCAGACTCCTTTCCACTAAGATTAGGCTATTTTTCTAAAACCAATGTGAGTGACTAGAAAATGTACTTTGTTTATAATAAGAAATATTCAAAAGTCAAAGGTGTACGAGACAAGCTTGAACAGAGTAGCTTGGGCTTCTTTTTTCTTCTTCTTTATTCCCTCCCACCTCTTGTAGAGTGTTCATTAATCCCAAGAGATGAAGGCCTTCACATTGGCTCAGACTTAGCATTTATGAGGTGCCTGCAAACTTCAGCATGAAGCGGATCTGCTAGGAGTTTGTACTTGATGCTGTGCAGGGACTGGGAGGTGGACAAACTGACTGGTTGGAAGGGGAATCGCGAGGATTTTAACAACTGCTTTGAAGCAAGAAAATAGTTTATCACAGAAGGACAGGAGCGCACCCCATTGCTGAGCTCAAGGGAGGGCCACAAGGAGTTAACTTGTAACAGAATTACATTCTTTCCTCATGTTTCACTCAAAAGTTAAAAAATGAATATATATAATGCCAAGTTTCAACTTCGTGAAACACCACTCTCTGAGCATTATGCATTTTTAAGAAATGGTTTAATAATATACATTTGTGCACAAACCAGTGCTATAATTGCAGATTCCTTAGAACAATGAAAGACTAAACAAATCCTTAATTCATAAGGCTCTGCAGTGCTATTTAAGGACATCTCTGCATTACTGTAGAACTGCAAGTCGAACCTTCACTCAACATGTGGCAAGGACATAGCTAACCCTACCCAGCGTGGCATTTAGTTACCCCTTGGCAATTAGTCCAAGGCCTGAGATGAAGCGATGCAAACCCATCACCTGCCACCAACCTATTTGCTTCGGGGTGCGACACACTTAGACTCAGCAGGGGTTAGAAGAAAGCCCTTCTCCTCCTGGCAGAGACACGAGAAAGGCAAGGAGAACTTGGGGCTGGATGTGGGGACCAAGCCAGTTGCCGATTACTTGTGTGGCACGGGCTGAACAGCATCGTTATCGACGTGCCGACAGCTCACATCCAGACACCACTTGATGCTGCGAGACAAGCGACCTGTACACACATGCTTTGCTTAAGTCTCTGGTAGCAGACCATCCAGGAACAAAACCATTGCCAGGGGAAACTTGAGCTTCTGTTCAGCATCCAGTATATTCATCATAAGGGATTTTAATAAGAACAGCAGCTCAAAGAACACAACAGTTTGCCAGGAAAGACAGAAATCACAAGCAAAGAGATTTCAAGTGAGACCTATGAGAGGGATTTTGGGCTTCAGTCCCCTCCCCTTTCCCCAGTGCAGTCCCAGTAACGTACCTATACTCAAGAGGAACTTCATAAGAGAGGACACAGTACGTAAAAGAAAAATAAAATCTGATGGGACATATTTGTTAGATGTGTAAAAGGAGCAATTATAGAAAGGTAACAGATATTGTGGCACTTTGCATTCTCAATCAAAATGTGTTGGAGAAGAAAAAAAAAAGCTTTAGGTTTCTCCAGCCTATGTATTATCCACAACTGTGAAAATTAAATCTAAATTTGGAGGACAAAGGCTCCTATCCCTTCCAGTGAGTCACTGTACGTACATTTTCTATGCCTATTCCACTACAAGTCTAAACAATTTCAGAATTAGTTTAAGAATGCTGATTTTGTGCTGTCTGATGTTACAGACCAACGCTTCGAGAGTCACAAATGAAAAAGCAACATGCCATACTGAATTAATTTCTCATTCAGCTTTCATAATCCTGCAAACAAATAACATGATTTGCACGCTTATCATCCACATGCTACCTTAAAACTTTTCCCCAAACTGACTACATCACACAACATATTGTTCCTTCCCAATAAAACTGCTTTTACGATGAGACTGTAGGAACACACCCGTGTAGTCCCATGGTTTCAAAGCCACAGAACAAATTAGCAAGAAATACCCTAAAATGGAGGCATACAAGTCGTTTGATATTTGGAGGAAAAGATGATTTTTTTCTTTTCTAGGGCTATTAATATTTCACTAAAACTGCACTGTAGACCCATCACGAGTAAGATGTTTGCAACACCGCATAGACAAATTCACAAATTACAAGAGACCGCAGAAGTCTTCATTTATCCATGGTCAAGCCTCGTTACATCTTCAGTTATGTGATATATAACCAAAACCACATGTGTCCACAACATTTCCGAACAGCACCAACCTGTGTTTTAAGGCAGCCCTCACAAAATGCTCTCAAAGAGCTGCACGACATCGCCACTGATGGTTATAAATAAAACCTCACAGGATGATGTATCAGTGGGAGTGAAGCGTTAAAGAAAGAGCCCTACTTTAATGTCAGGAAAATCCTTTCCCACTGTTGTATAGATACAAAAAGCATAATTGAAGGTGATAAGAGGGGAAGTGCTACAGGAGGCAAGAGTACCCCTCCACCCTCCCGATCCTCATGGAATAACCCCTATTCGCTCCAAACTGATTACTGCTTGATGGGTCAAGAGATGTACAGTCATCTTAAAAACCTTTGATAATGTCTCCCTTAAATTTTATTAAAAACACACGGGTATTTCTTCCACTCAGCAGCCAACCTAAAGTCAGTTTTTAAATACTAGCTAGCTCCATTCCCTCTTTAGTTCCCTTTTATTAGGGCAGCAGAACAGTTCCTACAGGAGAATTAAAGCCAGATGCTGACAACTGGGCCTTGTGCTAATGCATTTCTCGAGTCCTAAACATACACACCTCCAACCTTCACATTATCTCTAGGCAGCTGTACCTAATACACCTGCTGCACCTGGTATTACTTGTGATCAGGTACTGGCCAGCGTGAGGAATGCCACATGTCAGGCACCTCCGATATTTAAAATACAGCTCTTCATACCTTGAGTATCACAGTTAATCACAGCGTATTACGTAAAGAGCCAGCAATATATTTTTAGAACTGAGAAAGAATTTTATTGAACCATTTTAAAACCATGCACACAATGGCAAAGTCATCTTTCCCACTTGCCTTGAAAAAGGACACATTAGCAAAAAGACAGAGAAAAAACCAACCTGGTATGAATCGTCAGATGCCTTCACTGTCAGACCACAGCTTCTCTATTACCACGGGAACACACGAAGGAAAAGCAAGGCACTGATAAGGAAAGAATTTTCAAAACTTGGAAAATGGACCTCAGTACTAACGCGTTTGGTAATCCTGCCCTTTGACCTGAGGAGCTCAGTCCTGCCTAATATGGAGCTGGAAGCTCTGGCAGATACAAAGTTTGAAGGATGCGGCAGTGATGGAGAGAAACATTCCTGCCTTTTACAGTTGCAGGGGCTCCTGGTTTGGGGCAAGGCATCTGGAATTGACACAGCCTTCCCCAGTCACAGGACACGTGTGAACAGCTTTGCTCTGGGTTCCACCCCTGACGCCCAGGACTCTTCCTCCCTGCCCTCTCAAATAATGCAAAGCAGCCAACGACCCCCCGGTGTGCAACGGTGCCAGAAGGTACCACCAAACATTTTCTTCAGTCAAATACTGTGAATCCTAAGAAGTGAACAGCAATGGAAGAAACCTGATTCTGTAGCAATGCCTTCCGATAGCCAACAGAAGTGAGCAGAGATGTATGGGTCTGATGCAAATCCCTTTGAAGGCAGTGGAAAGACTGCAGCGGGGTAAGGCAGGAATTCTGTTCCTGCTGCGGAAGCGTACAGAAGAGATGTCATCCTCCGTTAACTATTCTTCTTCTACAATGAAGTCTCAAGAATGGAAAATTTAGCCTTAAATCACAAGAAAATATGTATTACTGAACTTTTAGATTCCACAGGAATCGATTAATCTTTTCTTTAAAAGGTATTGATTGAAAATAACATCCAAGTTTACGTTAGCAAATCAACAGCATTTTCTTCATCTTTTTTCCCCTGCCTAAATTACAAGTATTTTTATATTATATCACAACTTTAATTAAATGAGCACATACAGTAAACAAAATCTTGATCTAATTAGACTGGTAGGTGTTATGAATGATACTAATGGTTGTTTAATACTAGCCATTGATTACTTCTAGCAAATATACTCTAAAATCATGTTGTTCCACTTTTCTATATTCATTGTTTTTGTATCTCTATAATGTGCTCAGGTAAAGGTCATAGAATTTCTTTTTAGCTGTTTTTCACTACAGTTTCCACCTACCATTTCAGCTGGATGGACCAAAGTCCATACAGACTTTGAAATCTGGTATGTTCAAGTTCCACTTCTAATTTGCATTACTTCTCACACATTGGGCGATTCTCCCTCCCGTTAAAAACATGTTTTTGGGTTTGGATTTTTTATTCCACCAGTCCTGACAAGTCCAAGCCAAAACCCTGTTCCCTGCACAAACTCAAAATAAGATGTCTCTGCTCCAAAACATTTACAAACTAAAACAATAGGAATTCAAACCCAATGCATTGAACACCATCCACTTGTTCAAATTAACATTCAGTAACAGACTGATACTAGAATCTAATGATTTTTCTTGCACATTTCTTATTTGTAAAGCTGCATTATTCATATGCCCTGCCTATCTAAACCACTAACAGCAGTTTCTTGGGACCAAGAACGATAAAGATGCAGAAAAGTCTTAATTAAAAAAACAAAACAAAACAACTTACTGCAATGCTAGAAGTTGTTTTCTTAAGGAAGTCTGGATTCTGCTGGCAGCTGTCTACACTGCAATATCTAGGTTAAGGCCACTATCACTTTATTACTTTACTTTTATAAATGCAGAAAAGATAACAGTGCATTGAGATTGATGCAACTAAACTTCAGTTCTCATAGTGAAACATCATTCTTCTTTATTATCTTTCTTCTAACACTGCTTGCAAATCACACACTGGATGCATAACTATTTATTGCAGACTGGCTTTCAGAAACCTAAATAGGAAAAACACTGTTTGCCTCATAAAAGCACTTTTTTCTTAGCTTTGTTCTACAGTATGAGGAAACAGTTATAAAAACAGATTTCACAAGGAAGACATACAAATTTCCATGGCTATATTCTTGTTTAATAATAGATGAAGATGCATGTAGAAAACTAAAAAAATTAACATTTGTCCCTGGTTCCATTCTTAGCAATGAAGGCCAGATTTTGCTGGGGCTACTTGTGTGGCATCCCACTCCACAGGCAGTTCTACAGAAACTGCTGGGTTTCTATGTTTGGCTCAAATGCGACTTACCACCCAAAACGAGCACAGAGGCCCTTAGCAAATGATTGGGTATTTGTAACCACTGATCTTTACTCAAAAAGGAATGAAGATTTTTCCAAACTGTTGCACTGATTCTGCAGAGCTGTATGCAACCACTGTTCAAACATCTTTTCTGCATGTCTGGAATACTGCTCCCAGCGCCAGCATCACCAACAATATCAGTAATATTAGGCTGGCGAACCCCTGCCCCTACCTGTTTGTGATACCTGTACCCTGAAACATCTCCTAAGGAAGAAGGTATTTTGTTTAGAGCTCAGCAAATTTCTGCTTTGCTTTTGTAAGAGTTGTAGTACTTGCAGAAATGCACGCGCAGCTGCATATTTTAGGAGTTTTAATATTCATGATGTATGATGCTGGAATAGAAATCAGACAGCCAATTTCCACTGAGGCTCAACTAGGAGTTGGATACCATACTGTTTTAGGATCCCATGGGGAAAGGGGGAAAAAAATACCCACAACCTTGCCTTGTACCTTTTCATAAGTATCACTGGGTGAGGAGAAGGAAGAGAATGGTGTTCAGGAGATGGCTAATGGGATATAAAGGCTTTCCTCTCCGGAACAACGAGACGTTAGTAAACAAGATGTCAGGTCAGTAATGATGTATCATTGCTCACCAGGCCTACAAACATATCAGCTTTGGACCTCAAGTTTTTACTATGGTTAAGAATTGTCATGACAATAATGAGGTTCAGCCATGCTGGGGACTTCAACTCACAACCCTCCTCACACTATTCAGCTGTGCCTACTCATATAGTATCTCTGCACTCAAGACAGAATAAAGACTTAAGATCAGTTAAGGCTAAGCTAAAACACTAGCATAGCAAAAGGCAGTTGCGCTAATGTGCTACACTACTTGCCCAACAGCACCAAACCCTCAGAGGAAAAATGAAAGTTTACACCAGTAAACCTTTACACTGCCACTGTTCAGACTTCAACTACTCAGAATGTAACTAAACCTCTAAATACTTTTGGCCATACCCTTCTCATGCACAAGCAGTTCACTGAATATCCATCACATTCTGAGCAGCAAAACCAGAGATTAAAAGCACACAATTCTGCATAATGCAAAATAATGTATTATTATATAATTAGAACCCTGGAGAGAAACACAGTCTTGCCAAAAATCACTTCTACATGTAAGAGAACATACAAGTCACGACTAACATAGACTTGCTCACATATCAAGAAAATAAAATGGCAAATAGGAAATCTGATACCTTATTTATAACTACCTGTTGGTAATAGAGGCACATCACAGACCAAAGACAGCTTTCATCTCTACAAATGGGTGACCTGACACGCAATGCATGCCTGTGTGCCTGCCTGTGTGCCTGTGCACGTGCAAGAGAAACATCCAGTGTCTCGTAGGAAACCAGAATTAAAGGATGTTAATTACCTGTTTACAAAACATGTAAATTGATACTCTATTTCCTGGTCATTTCCTACACACAGAAATACACACCAATTTCCAAGTACAAATTTGGGAAAAACTCACAAGCAACTTGATATTATTATAACATACATTCTGTATATATGAAGTGCAGAGGATGCATTCTCAGTAACAACCACCAAGTCATTTTATGACTCTCTCCTCCCTGGTGTATTTATCTCTAGCAAAGTTGTGCTTATGGATCTTCCTGTTCAAAGAAAGAAGATTTGAAGTAAATGCAGACATTGTTTTTCCTATCAATAATGATCCTAGTGATCAAAGATCCTTTGTACAGAGAATATCCACCTCTTCTCCAAGATGCATTCCTTAGAATATAAATATCCAGGATGAGACAAGTTGTAGATTGTCTTCCCTCAGTAAGTACCAATGCACAGAGAAGACTTCTTGACACAACCCCACAGAACTGGTAGCAGATCAATGACGAAGAAGCACGGTGGGTGAATTTCTGTATCACTGACCTTGAGGCCATTTGGCCTATGTCTGGGACAAAGTGACTATGTCAAGGCAAAGTGACTGCTCCACCTTGAGAGCCTTAAAGTTCTGCGGGACTACATTTTAAAGTTTAACAGGAGAGTGAAAATCTCTTAAACTTTCTTTGGAAAAAGACTGTAAATCAGTTGTGAAGATTACTACTACTATGAATTCAGAGTATAATATTAGGCTTCCAAGACTATCTGATTAGAAACAGGACCTCTAAACATGTCCATCTTGATGGAAAAAGTAGTATAACATCTATTTTTGCAGGTATTTGACCTGGACAGTAACACAGGGCGCAGACCTAAGTTTCAAGATCATATTCAATTACTCTGTAGGACTAAGGAAGAACAGATCTTTCTTGCTTGGACCTCATTCTCCATAAAAAAAGCAAGCCCTCCTGGAGTAATTCATTTAACATGGTCTTTAAACAATGCTTTTTGCCTAAGCCATTACTGTATGACTACTTTTCTGCATCTGCGAGAGTAATAATGATTTCATTCAAGTATCCATTTCAACTCATCTGGTCCTGGATTTCGTTGCAGCAGACCCACTCTGCAAGCTCAACATACCATATCTGGGGATATGCACTCCAGATAGGAACTTCAGCTCAAAACCAGAACCAACAGCACAATGCTGTTCTCCAGACTCTGGAAAAAAAAGTAGATTAAGACATACAGCCCAGTTTCATGATTGATGCTTCACTCTGAATGGAGAGGCCTCAGGGTACAACTGGTCTTTCAAAGTACAAAGTGGTCAACTACCAAAATGGCTTAGAGTGACAAGAAGGGGGTGTGGGGGAGAAGAAAAACAGAAGACAAATTTAGGGGTCAAGTCTTCATTCTGCAAAGTTTTTCCTCTATTAGGCAATGCTGAGAGATGCAAAAAGCTTTCTATCATCCGGGACAGATTTACTCAGTAACTCAGCATCAGTTTGAGTAAGTTAGCTACTCACAGTAAAAAGCATTGCTCTGAGATTTCAGTGAATCAATAAGTTCAGGTGGATGGCTGCTTTGCTTTTTGGTTTTGGACACAGATGAGCACCTCCCTTCTTAGCAGCTGAAATGAGGATCAAACTGAACACATCACCAGAGTCATATGTATTCAGTCAAGAGAGCAGGGAAAGAATAAAAGATGATGAAAGCATTTTCTAATGTGAAACGGGGAAGGAAGAACAGGAATTAATGGATATCTTTTTTGATTCACAGATTTTTTTTATGCAAGAAAGGCTTTCCCAAAGGCTCCAAAAAGGACGCGTTGTTTTGATTTTGCAACAACAGTTCTTTTTCTTCATAGTGATTTTTATCTTCAGTTAACATTCACCTGAGCTGAAACAAGTTCTTGACAGCATTCATCCCTCTGTGTCCATGGTTATTGTAAATCCAGGAACTTCATTACCACATGTTTTCCTCAGCTCTGTCTCTGGACAGAGGTAAGACTGCAGAGGCAGGAAATCCAGGAAGTAAAAGTGAACACGCTTCTACTTCACAACTCTATCAGCCTTATCTGGGAAAACATTCAAGCAGTAGCAGCCAAAGGCAGAAGACAAAGCTGCAATTTGTATTCGAACCAAAAGAGAGACCATGAAGATGCACCTATTTTTGGAACTTACCTAGCTACATGTCAGACAGAACTTGTTCCTCCGTCACATGGATTTGGAAAGAGGATGCCAAATGGGTTGCACTTCTCCAGCCACAGGTAGCTCAAAAAACACAGCTTCATTCTTCACATCCATGCATTTCCATGGGTAACAGCAAGGGAGGACATTTGCGCTTCCAACTCTTGTTCATTCTCAGAGTACAGCCTTGCTGAATAAAAATTTCATTATGATAAATGTTACAGGTAGGCAGTGCCCCCAAAATCAAGAGTGAGGCAGCAAAGGTAGGAAAGAAAAAAAGAGCTCAACTCCATAGAAGCAAGACTTCTCACACCATCTTCATTTCTTTCCATGGATAATAAAATTCAAAGTCACTTTCTCCCCAAGAATAACTTAACAGTTTTCCCCAAAGCTCTGAAGTATACCACTTCACAGACCAGAAACCTCATAGTACCTGCCAAGGTCCACAGCAAAGAGCTTGGCAAGGGGAGTGAAGAGGAGGGCAAGGACATTGCTTTCATCTTTGGCATACCTCAGCCCACTTTCCTAGAGGTCTTTAAGAACAAAAAGGTGGCACAAACTCCAGGAAGCAGACACTCCAACAGTCTCCTTGTGAGACAAAAGCTGCCCTGTGATGTAACTAGGAACGAGACACAGCTACAGTACTCCAAGTCCAAAACCTAAGCATCTCTAATAATTCAGAAGCACAAAGGCTGTCTTGAGCCAGACAGCAGCTCAGCACAGAGCAATCACAGCTACTGCTGCCTAAAGTTCCCCCATACCTTAACTGACCAGGCTGAAGCATCATTTTAGGCAGAAGACCTTGACACGGAAAACACACACATGGCTCACAGAACACTAATTATTCATCAAAAGTGAGCTTATGAATAGGATATTTGATAAGAAGGGTTTTTCTTCAACCAATATTCTGGTCTTCTCCGAAAATACGTAGTAGTGTTACAGCATTAGCCACATGAAGACAAATGCCAGCTAACACTGTGTAGCAACACCAACACTAACGAAGAAGATACCTCGTAAAAAAAGAAGTCACTGATGGTAGAAAAGTTACTGAGCATTAAAAGAATAGCCAATATAAAACTAAATTGGTTCTCTATCTTATTTCTGTTGGGGAGAAGAAATACAAATCAAAAGCTGGATTCATTTTTCACTGGATCATTATTATGCTCCTCTGGAAATTGTCTGCAGTGACTTTCATTCCAGGAAATAATATAAATCTAGTATTAGAGCTGAACTCAGGAGTCACACGCACTTTAAAAGCACAAATTTAATTGGGTTCTGGGATCAAAAAGTTATATCCGGGTTGTATTTGCCATTCTTTCAGCCTCCAATTGTCCTTTCCAAATCAGAATTGCTAATAGAAACTTTTACAAGTCTATAATAGTGAAAACTCTCACATACAGATAATGAGCTGGATTGTGTCTGGCTCTGTGAAGGTGTGCAAAGGGGAGATCATCACAAAGAGCCTACAATACACAATATATTTTCTGCAGGGCCAGCCAGGATTCACAGCCTTCCAATTTATGGAGTGTAGGCCAGTGCTAGACTCTCAAAAGCACTTGAGGAGGGTTGCGGCTCATTACTCCTGTAGCAATCAACTTGCCTTGTGCAAGGGAAAAGGACAGGCATGCTGCACCTTCTCGAAAGGGGCAATAACGGCCAGTCTTTTACAGAGCCACCGAAAGCTTTCATTCTGCTCAACCCATAATGGTCACCAGATCTTTCAAACTGTAGTAATCTCACCCCTACTTTTAAGAACACTGAAAATTCTTATCTTTGAGTTCTGGCCAAGCCAGGGATGCTCATGCTGGTTTTGAAGAAAAAGCAGACTGAAACTCAGTACTTTTTATGTGCTGCTCCTGGAGAACAGCGCTCCCCAGCTCTGATTGCACCCTACAGAGCACTCAAAACCACATCCCTTTCTGTGCCAAGTGGATGATAAGCTAAGCCTAGCTGTTCTCAGAGAGGAGGCTAGAATGTGGAATTGGACTTGCAGTAGCTGGCTGACAGTAATAGTTTTAGAAGAAACACATGTTACAGTGACAGTAGCAAGTTTAAGCTCTGGGTCATATTAGTGACACATTACAGTGCTGATAACATAATGCCAAACTGTAGCTAGAAGACCGATAGTTTACATAATAAACGTTCTTTCTCTGCTATACAATAGGCACTTAACTTGTATTCCCTCCCGAACAAGAAATGGGAAAAAAAAAAAATCTTCTGTCTTTGCTATCAGAACCAGTCACCAGTCTTTCAAAAAGACCAGGAAGTCAAATCATCAGGGGAGTTTGTTGGTGTTTGTTTTGGGAGTTTATATATACAGTTTGAATTATCTTCTAATACAGTAAAATCTAATTTCACTGAAGATGCATATTTTCTGTCAAACAAACATCATTCTAAAACACTTGCTGAAGTTGCATACAGTCACTTGACAAAAATATAAAGAAAAAGAATGAACATAGAGAAGAAAAAAAATAATCAAACAAGAAAGAACTCCTGCAAAGAAGTGTCCTAACATCCAGAAGTGACTCAGATGGAGCTCCAGATTTTGCACCCATCTCAACCAAAGAGTGCTAAGGAATATCATTTACCTTGGTTGTGGAAGAATACCTCAACATTTGTCTTTTCTGTTAACATGTACTGATAAATACAAGTCCAGGACAAATCCATCAGCTGCAGGGAGTGCCTGTACTTTCAACATCCTTCACCAGCAAAGAATGCTTTCCGTTCTGCTCAGGAAGCGCACCTCTTTATAAACACGCAAATCAAAGCCCTCTATTCTGTAACAAAACATGTCTCAAATTAAAGCATTAAATCTGTCCTTAATCAAAGGAGCAGCAGAGGTTGAACATCTGAGCAGAATCATTCTGCTATTCAGATTTATCATTATTATTACTAGAATAGTGAGTAGTGACATAAAATGGACCGAGAGCTCCTTTGGGCAAAGCAGCATGCAGAACACAAGGGGCACAATGGGAAGCCAGCGAGTTACTACACCCTGGGACGCTACCCCATCTTACCCAATACGTGCGTGCTCCTGACCTATTACAATTTCAAAGTTCACATAAACCATTCTTCATGGCAGTGCTTCAGGACAGTTCCATTTAACCTGCTTTAATTTACATCCGCAATGAAATGAAAGCATTTGTTCAAATCTCAGCTGAGTCAGAACTTCCAGCGGTGCAGAGGTAAGGCCTTGAAAAGCACATCCTCTCTTGTGACTGTGCAAGCATGGCCTAAGAAAGTCCTCAGCTGGCAGAGCTGACAAGCAGAACGGCCACATGGATAAAGGCTGCGTGTCAGGAGAGCGGGAGAGCCGAGTCAAACAGATGAAATGACTTGTCGCAAGCTGAACAGCACACTGATGGCAGAGCCTAGAAGAGAATGGATCTCCTTCCAGACTACCTACCCTGTCAAGGTAGCCAGCAGAGCTACCAGTTTATCTCACCACAACTTTGCAAACAGTTTCTGTGACCAATACATATCAAACACTGCTACGAGGGCAGGACTCCCAGAACAGTTTATCAGAACAACATGGCAAAACCAAGCATTTTTCCTTAGCCAGTGCTCAAATCCAAAATTCTTAAGATTTAAAGTGTCACGCTCTACCCATGCAGCTATCCAAACAGACCCATCTTTACAGCTCCAAACAATCTTCAGGCTTTACCACCATTCACCCAGTCAAAAGTTGTTCTTGTCTACAATCAACACATTACCCTAATTTTCAGTTATATCTGTCCACCCTTTCCACCAAACATTCAGCCACAGCATGAAGAATGATGGCATCACAGGCCACAATATTAGCTGGGAACAAATTCTTTTTGCAAAGAGAATTATTGCTCGGGGTAGGAAGCAAGGTGTTCGTTCACCTTGGGACTTCGTCTCGCTGTGTCAAGCCTCTAGTGTATGAGACAATAGGCAGGAGCCTCACGACATATGGAGACAAGTCCTAGCACTGTGTCTGTGTAATTCAGGTAGAGAGACAAATCCATGCAGCTTCTCATGGTGGTTTTGGTAACCATGCGGTATTGCCATCATAACAGTGACAACAACATGCAACTGCTATCAAGGCCACCAGTCTGTCTCACCATAACCTGGCAAAGAACTTCAGCGACCCGTACACATCAAACATTCCTATGAGGGCAGGATTCCAGGATTGGTTTATCGGAACAGCTGTCTACACTAAGCTGTCGTGCCTATGGTTACAAGAATGTGCCATGGCTAATCTGGATCTGGGTGGGATTAACTCCCTACAGCTGCTGGTGCTGAGATTTCTGGCTCTATTTAATTTGGCAAAGAACCACACAGGAAGCTGAAAAACCCAGTAACTATAGTGAAGCTTCTGACATTTTTGTCCCTGCAACCCAGAGAACCCAAACACAACTCCTGCCAGAAATTAGTAAACTATTCAATTTACACAAAGAGACATGTAAACTCAGGTTGTAGTTTTATCACCAATTTAAACTGCCCAAAGTGCAAGTCATCTCTGACAGTGGAGTCCTGCCCTCACCACCTCCCTTGGCCGGGAACACCCCACTCCCTCTTGGGTGCCAGCTCTACTGCCTGTTTGACCGTGTGCTGAGCTGGCTCAGGGAACCCAAGGACCAAAAAAAAAAAACACAACACACAACACCAACACACAACCCAACAGAAACAAAAAAACTCCACAACAACCAAACCATCACCAAAAAAAACCCCACACCTTAAAAAAAAAACCCAAGCAAAACCAAAAACCTCAAACACACACACAAGAAACACCCAAAAAAAACCCCAACCAACCAAAGAAAACCACACACAGAGTGCAAACCCCCCAACACCCACACCAAACCAGCACGCCTTAGCTTTCAGCTAGATCTGCTCCCTAGCCTGATTCAGCTGGTAGCCGCACAAAAGCAAGCACCGGCACCAGGGAAGGAGCAGCTGCCGGCAAGGACAGAATTACCTCCAGCGTTAGGACTGAACTAAGTAACCATGAAACGGCAGCACGGTAGGACTGCGCTCGCTTTCTGCGGAGCTCAGTGGTGTTGCAGCAAAGGAAGGGAACAGGTCTGCTTGTCTGCAGCACTGCGTAGATCACGATCCTGCCACAACTCTAGACAGCCACTTCTTAAGATGATTTAAATATCTATAAACATTGCCTGTTCAAGATTAAACAAATTAGTTGGTCTGACAGTGCACATTTACTAATTACTTCACCAACCTTTGGATAGTTTATCTTACCTATTAAGCCTGCCTCAGCTTTTTTAACGGAGAACATACTTTAGTAGCGACATGCTGTTCAGATCCTGGCCTAATTTCACAACAACAAATGGAACCGTCTCAACCTGCCGTCTTCATTGCTGGTGGGCGGAGAAAAGGGCCACCTGACACCCCCTGCTCTCAGCCCCCAGAGAAAGTTGAAGATCTACGTACATGTGGAATACCCTATTCTCCACAAGACCTCATTTTTCTATATGAACGTTAAATCAGGTTTTGAAGGAGGGATGGGAAGACCTGCACTGACCATGCCCGTTTGGGAAGCTTAGGTTGCTGAGAATGCCCTACCTGAGGCATATCTGCAGCCAGTTAGGGGTAAAAGGCACCTCCTGCGGAGCCCATCAAAGCCACCCCACCCCAACAGGGTTGCTGCACTGAGATCTGAAGCTCTGCCTTCCTTCTAGAGGGAGGCAGGGATTCCCCACACTGTACAATGTGCTAAACGATCAAATCCAGGAATCAAACTCAGATATCTCACCCATGAGATCACTAAGGCTGGCAGAAATGTCGATTTTAATCAAAATCAAATAAAAACTGAGCCAATGAACCTTCAGAGAGATGCCACAAGCAAAATATGTACAGGTTCACTTTAAAAGGTAACAACAAGTCTCATAGCCACAGCTGTACTAAAATACATTTGACACCGGCCATGTTGGCCATCCCACTTGACTTATTCCCAATAGCACCTGGCTGCAAATTCCATCCCATTATACAGTAATGCCTAAGAGCATTTGCCCATAGAGAGAGCTGGCATGACTGCACCAACCTTTCCCCAAGTGTTTATCCCAATGGAAGAAAGCCTTAATTTGCAGCTAGTGCTCCACAGTATTTTCTCCATTAGAGGCTGCAGGAAAGGGGGGAAAAAAAAAAAAAACCCACACACACACAAAAAACCCAAACACCAAAACCCACCACACCCAACACCAAGAAAAGCTACATCTGTGCAACCAGAACCAACTACCCTTGCTCAGTCCTGCAAAGAGCAGGAATCTTGTCCTTTTTCTACTGATACAGTCATTTCTATCACCAGGACCTGAGATCCAGTGTCCTCACCAACAAGTCTACAGATTTGTATATTCTCAAATGTTTTGTGCCTCTACTATCTTCCATTTACAGCTTTGATTTCTTGGGCAAGTTCTTCACCAGGAAGTCTAAAAAAGAGTCTCAGAAAGATGCCCAGAAATGTTTCCCGCACATCCCCTTCCAATCTTCCACGGTAAGAGTCATATCTAATGCCTTCCATTAACTAAGGACTTTCTAGAATCAAAATTAGAGGCTGCAAGTGAGCACTACTGAAGTACATTTTAAGAGTAAACAGAGGTTTAAGAGGCTTCAGATGACAGGGGCAGTGTCCACAGTTAAAGACTGCAACACTTTTTCATGCCTGCCAAGCAGCGGTTTTTTCTCCTTTACCCCCTCCTTGTCATCTAAAACATCCTTCTGCACCTAAGACAATTTTCCTCCTCCTTTGCAGCCAGTGGATTCCACTAAGCAAAAATAACTGAGAAAGTAGGAGACTAAAGTATAAACAGAGTCACAAGAAGATTGAGTAACAACCCAGACTCACCTTCAAAACTGGTCTTTTCACTTTAGTTAACGAGTTTCATCCTTGTTACAGAAACAGGGACAATTATGTTCTCCAATCTTTAAGGAGGGTGGCTGAAAATCATTAGCAACACCTGCATCTGCAAATCATTTTGTAATGCTCTGAATGAAAGATGATAATAAATTGCACTGACATTTATGGAACACTTGCAATTTCATCATTCAGGAGAACACAGGGATTCTGCAGGAGAAGCACGATAGAAAAATCTTATATGATAGGAAATAATATGGGTAGTTTGCATTTATATAGCTCCCACCACCTGAGAATATTAAAAAAAAAAGATAATATCAATTCCATCTCTGAACATCTTTCAGAAGATTCTATAGGCTTCTTACCGATCTCAGATCAGAAAAGTAAGACAAAATAGTGACTTTTGCTTCAGTTTATACAGCAGATTAAAAGGCAGAGGAAGAAAACAGTCAGGAATTCCTTGCTCTACGTACTCCGTGGTTTCTTAAGTGCTGAAGTGCCAACATCAGAAAAAGGAAAAAAAAGTCTCTAAAACATAATGAAGTGGCACAGAAATATTTATCAACATTGCAATCTGGGACAGAGTTTAGCCTTTTAGCAATATACTCTGAACCGAGAGATGAAGTAAGTTGCATGGCATGTGTGTAATTTATTCCTAAAGCAAGTTCTACTGTAACTTAATTAACACACAAATACAATTTTTCTTCCCTTCAATAATAAAAGGAAAACTCTCTTCTATTTCCTAATGAACTACAGTTAAAATTTCCTTTGTTTCAGCTCTCCAAGAATGGAAGTGTTACTAGTTTGTTTCTTCACTTTTCCTTTTAACCTTATTTGTTGCAAAAATTTAAGGGAGTACTAACAAGCATAAATTGAAGCATAAAGTTCCTAAAGCCATTTGGACTTAATTGTTTTCAATACAGCAGTTTATATTTCAGCATCATGATGTTGTCTAGCCCCCTTCTAATGCTCCCCAAGACTCAGAACATAGTTAGCTGGGGAGCAAAGAAGAAAGCAGGTGGCTTATGCATAATTATCACTTTTTGCAGTACTTCTCTCCACGCATTTCTACCAGCACACTGTTCTAAACTTAATGGGATTCTGAATACTCTGAACATAAAGAGAAGTATTTACACAGAGCAGCATTTTCTGACTTGGTTGATTTACTGTTGGTAGAAAGAACTCATTAGCTGTCAGGCCAGTTGTTGAAAAGATCATAATGCCAATGCACAAAGTTGACATAATGAAAATAAAGGAAAGAATCTGGGCCAAATTCAGAGGCAATCTGTAAGGTAATGTAATTTATACCCACTTATGCACACTCAGATTCCCTTAGAACTTGTTCTGCCCAATCTATTGATGCATGAGGGACTCTAAATTGAGGTAATTTATATGCCAAAGAGTCAGAAACGCTATAAGGCCCAGAAGTCGAGGGCACTTAAAGTCATGCTTTCCTACATATTGTTCTCTTTGTTAATCTGTCCTGAATCCTCCCTCCTTTTGCCATTTCAGCCTGTGACTTACGCCGTCAAGAATCCTCGGGATGCAATGGGCCAGGTGAGAGGCAGGGTGTAGGTAAGTGAGCATGACTCAGAGGAAATCTCAGTTGATGTAACACAGAAGCTAGGGAAGCCAGGTGTGTCTCACCGGCACATCTACTCTCCCCACCACGCAGAGCCAAATCTCAAATTGAATCTACATGTCCTCCATTACCACCAGCTATTGAATTTGTTACTCAAACAGTACAAGCAGCCACAGTTAACAGACTCATTTTAGGGTCAGAAGGAACACTATAGTACTCTAGTCTGACCTTCCGCCTAACAGAAGCCATCAAATACCACCCAGTAACCTCTGGATTGAACACATCAAGTTCAGGATGAATGAAAGACACTCAGTGTTGGTTTGTACACCTCAAGTGGTAGAGCAATCTGTCCTAGGGGCAAGACATCACCTTTCAAAATATGCACTGTCTCATCTCTTGACTTTTACCTGCTTCAACTTTCAGCTATTGGCTCTATCTTTGTCCTACTAGGCTGGATAAATTAATTTCTGTATATCTCACAGAGGTTATATCAGACTGCCTTTCAGCCTTCAGGTCAGTGTCTCACATTTTCTAGATCCGAAATCAAGAGAATACATCGTCATCACTAGTTTTAGAATGAGTTGAGCTTGCACTGAAAAATATTTATATATGCTATCCTGATAAAAGCCCTTTCATTTGGAAGAGGAAACAGGACAGCTGGAATCTGGTGACCACAGCTTCCTTCTTCAGTTTCTGAACACTCCAGGATACTATCAGTTGAAGTGTTTACTTTACTGTCTCCACTGGGCTATCTGAACACAGCGGACGGAAGGGAAAGGGTTGCAAGCAGCTTGATTGTTAAGCCACCACTCTTCAGTCCCTTCCAAAGGTCTCTGACTGACAGCTATTCTGCTATTCCACTCTAAGCAAACACTCCACCACACACAAAAATGTGGTGTGTATCCCAAAAACTCAGATTTTATCACTAGCTGCTAATACACAGAGGTGTGTGGTCAGCAGTAACTCTGGTGGCAATGACACAGTTGTATTTTCTGGTTTCCTGTTGAACTACAAAAAATACCATGTAACAAAAAAAAAAAAATCCTCACACTTCAAATGAAATCTCATTTCAAACTCTGTTACAAGTTAGGAGTTGCAGGAATGTGTGAAAAACACACAAAAGGGATGCTCCAGAGCAGCGTTCTGGCCTTCTACCAAGCAGTAAATGGGATTATCCAGAACAGGATGTTTTCATGGGGTTTGTGTTCTTGCTTAAGCCCTACCCTACAAGAAGATTCATCAGACAACACAACATGCCACTGTTGTTTCTGGTTTCAGAGGTCGGCACACTAATCCATTCCGCACAGGAGTGCTTGATGCTGCCTGTCCCAGCCAGAGAGATGCTGAAGTCTTATACTCTATGGATGAAAGCGCTGTAGAATAGAATGGCCCCATTTCAATTTTGGCCAGAAGTCTAACACCTGGATAGAAACAGCTGGCTCCCAGTAAAGTTAATATTCCTCTATTATCGGTCAGTATTAACTGCCATTCATTTGGGAAGTCTGCTCCACAAGATAGGCACAGCCTTCCCACTGGAGCATCAAATGGAGCCATGAGGAAGCACATCGCTGCAGTGAACCATGAAGAGCAGCCGGCGCCAAACACCGGTTCAGTGCTTCCCATCAGTTAATGCCTTTCATCCCGTGGCCTCCTTCACCTCCAGACTTGGCTTCTGTCTGCATTTACACCTTCCCAAAATAAAATCCTTGCTTTCCCCACCCACTTGGTAACCATCATTCAGTTAGTCTCTGACTCATCCACTTCAAAACCCTGCTGACTCACAGTCCCCAAAAAAGAAGCTCGCTCAAAGAAGGTGCCGAGGCACGGGTACGCCATCCACGCCAGCGAGGGACTCGTCCAAGTTGACCTGGTCTCTTTGCTAGTGAAAGGCAAGAAAGATGCACTTCGTTTGCGAACTGTTATCATTTTAAAATCTAATTAGCTCACAGTTATTTATAGCCAAAGTATACTTTCATGGCCTGATTTCCAAAAATATTATGCACCCAGTAGTTCCCACCAATTCTGATGGGCACTTAACAGTGAAAGATATGATAAGGCTACACAGTTAGCTTTTGAAACAAGAATATACAGGCTGACTTCTTCAACCCACTGGTAAAAACTGTGAATTCAACAGGTGATAATACATGTTTAACACCTTCGAAGAGTATGTGCAGTTTAAACAGCTGCAGAAAAAAAAAGGATTGTAAAAAATCGACATTTGAGAGGGAACTGTCACGCTCAAGTTGAGAGTGCTCCTTCACCTTCGTATACTCCATTCAGAATGAAGTGTCTTTACACAAGAGAGACAACAGGCCCTCCTTGAAGGACAAAATTGAAAGAACCAGACAAATTCGCCTTTTTTTTTTTACTGTCACTATAAAATTAGCACACTGGATGAGACACCTGGGGAGGCAGCAGAATCCCTTTCACCAGAGGGTAAGGGCTTCAGCAGCCTCCTCAATCACACCTCTCACCATGAGGTAGGAATTCCTCGTGTCTTATTATAACACAAGCCACTAACTGAGAAACGTCTGGTAGAGGTACTGTAAATGCACTTGATGTGACCTCTGAGGAAGGGAGGATGGTCTGGATGACTTCTGGAGGTCTCTTCTAACACTGTACCCCTTCTAACAAAATACTATCAAGACCATCAGGAACTAAAACAAACTTTTCACTGCAAGATTTACCTCCCTATTCTCGTTTCTCCTGGACTCCACCAGAATTCCTCCTTCTCCACAAATTGCCCATTAAATGTAGTCTAGTTCAATCCATGCCTTAATACTAAGTGGTTTACCTTCAACTCTCTCTAGCTACCACCAGCACCATTTCTCAGCCAAGAGTTATCAGGGACATCTGTCTTCACTAGGATGCTATTGAAGGCACTCAAACGTTGGCAGCAGGACAGCTCACGATCATACAAGATTAAAAAAGAAAAAAAAACAAAACAAAACACCAAAGAAATTACAACAGGAGCAGTCTTCTGAACGAACCACAGCACTCCGCTACAACTTGAACTTCTTAAAATATTTCTTACTGTTCACATCCAAGGAAAACACCCATGCATATAAACTAAGCATAAACTAATCAAGGTATTTCTCCGACAGACTGGGGAGAAAGGTAGAGAAAACAATGATGTTGGCTCTTCTCAAATAATTTCGAAAAGAAATAAAACCAAGTACCTTGTTTAAACAGATTACATAGCTGGAGAGATAGATTAGCCACACAAGACTGATACTGAAATGGTTCAGAACCAAATAACAAAAACAGTTAGTAAATCCTCTCGCTGTAATCTTGCTAGTTTTAAGAATTTATTCCTATCTACTAATTTAAACATTTATTTTTACTTGAATAATTTTAAAAGATAATAGCCAGCATCTAACAGTTCTTGTGAGCTTATACAGTGCTGGTACACATCACCTATAAAAATGTAAATATTATCTAGACTAAAAACATTCAGATAACATTGAACAAAAAAGAAACCCTCTGCAACATTAGATATTTGATAACTCATCCCTTATCTGCTTGATGTGACATTTAGGAAAACACATTCTCAAGTAGTAATGTATTCCAGCTTCAACACTGGGGCTTCTTGTACCCCAGAACCCCAATAAAATAATAAGGAGAAGAAAGATGGAACATACTTAACATCTCCCAAAGCACTAGTTAAAACAACCCCTACTACTATGATGTAAAATTAAGTAAGACTAATATTTTATTTGAAAAATCCCACCCAATATATTGTCTTACCCCCTGAAGAAAGATGTGCCAAAAATTGCAGAGATTACTGGGGACTTCAAAGTTGCTATCAATCTCTATATAAAAGGCATTCAGATACTGCAGTGATGGGCAGCAGTATAAAACCCTGAGAGAGACAAAAGTAGATAAAATGCCCTCAGGAACAAGTTTCTTTCCAGGAAAACTTACTAAACCAAGGCTTAAATTGAAACAGTATTATTTTTCTATGCAGTGGCAGTTTTTCATCTCTTAACTCTCTACTGTTTCTAATATGCTCACGAAATGAAATTTCTTTCCTAAAGGCCAAATTCTGCCAGTCGTCTTCCTGCTAAATAATTCCTCATCACACATGCAGTGCTGCAGAGTTGCTCGCGAGGTGACATTCAGCGGCGAGCGCACCTGGACGGCAGGATGAGACCCAAAGGGAGAGCACCTCACAAGTTATCAGTGTCCCAGCAGGGGCACCCCACTTGCCAGGAAATCACTTGTACCGACAACAATGGGAACAAAGTTAATACAATGAAACAAACCAGGCACAGGTTTTTCCTCTAGATGCCTGCTTTGGATGTTCCCGCTGGTAATGCTGAATAAACAACAGATACAGCAGCATCCAGTAGCAATGTGAAACACAAACCCAAGTATTTCAAAATACTTGTCTAATTAAAAAAAAAAAAAAAAAAAGACGGCAGTGATCATCAGCAGAGTGTTAACACCAAAAAAAACCAAAACCATCAGTCTACAAACTCAAGAAACTCTCAGGACTGCAACCTACACCTAAACCCAGGGAGTCCTGGTGAGGCTGGCTGGTCTGTGCCAAGCTTTTTAGAAGACTGCTAAAGTCAGAGACAAAAAAAAAGGCAAAAATGAACCTTTTAGGTACATTTGGGTTAGACATTCAAGCTTTTCCCTGCAGTCTAGAGGGAGATAAAAATTGGTACATATACAAGCACACATACTGAAAATGTAGATCCTTTTGAACTAAAAGTACCTTTAGGAATAATAAATTCCTACCACTTAACATAACTATGAGAGCTGGTAACAGACCAATACAGCGAGTGTTTTTTTTAAATGCATGTTTCCTAAAAATAAACTCTATATAACTGCTAGAGAAGCTTCTGTCACATTTTTCCTCATCTAAGCAAATAATCCTTTTCTGACAGCCCTTGCATCCCAAACACTACAAGATTTTTAAAAATTAAAAAGATAAGAGAAGAAATTATGTGCATCCTCATTATCCAATCTAAGTTGCCAAAGGCAAACAAACAGTAAAGTTATTTAAAGCATTAACATTATGTTGTTAACTATCAGAAGTGTTACCTGTAAGACATACAGAAGTATTTGCTTTTGGAAATGCATTCTAGCACTGCTGGGGAGGCAGCGGGGGAAGTTCTTACCTTGGTCTCCCAACCCCCTTTTTTTCCACCTCTAAGAAAAATGCAGTAAAAGTGAGAGAAGATTTCCCTGTCAGCTTGTAACTGTTATTAAAAAAAAAAAAAAAAAAAGCCCTAAGGTGCTCCTGGTCTTCAAAAGTGCAAAGTACATACAGTTCTAGTTGAAGTTAATAGGAGCTGCAGGTGACCAGCACTTCTGACTCTGAGGCCCCCAGCTACTGTACGAAGCACTGTCCCTTTGAAATTTCAGCCTAACATTTAGCAGGAGCCAACCCACCAAGGTGCATCCCTTTCCCCCACACTGTTCACATTTTCAAAGCCCTGAACGGTGGTGGGAAACATGGCTCTCCTGCCACATTACAGCCCCAGCAAAACGGGAAGCAAGTATGAAAAAACGCCAACTCTGACCCTCACCGAGGGCGAGCTCCCAGCCACTGCACACCACAGCATCTCTAGAGCTCCCATCTGCTGGGCATAGACTGGCCGTCTCACACAGACCTCGGCCGCTCCGCTCTTCTGTCCAGTTCCATTTCGTTCCCCACAAAGCCAGCCAACAACATCAGCTAAGATTTAATTTTGAAGTGCTAGCATACCGAGACAGGCACCTCCAGAGAACCGCACCGCAGCTTCCTTCGCTTTGCTGCCAACACCCAAAAGCTGCCAGACAGCAACCCGTGGGAGACTGGCCACCAAACAGCAAAGACGGGGAAATCAAAGCCCAGGGACACATATAAGGGTAGTCGTGAACTGAGCATGTGCAATCACAACACCAAATATTAGGAAATAAAAGGAAAAAAAATTAGCAATGCATGAACTGGGAAGGTAGAGAGACTCATTCTGAAGGTGATGGAGTAGCACACAGTGGATGGAAAAGCAACAGACACTAGTTACCATCTACCACCCCTGTCCTGGCACTGCTCTGCAATGCAACATCCCGCCAGGCACTTCGCTTCCGCTCCTACCCACCTTTGTGAGTCTGCCTTATTTACATTGCTCATAAACTCTTGCAGGCAGGGACCATCTCTTACCCTGGTTTTGTATGCAGCTCAGCACAACAGAACTGCACAGTCAGAGGCAGTCTGCAAACAGTAAAATACCATAAAAAAATAGAGAGGAGAAGAGTAAGACTGGCTTAAGAAGTACAATCGCAATATCTATATTAAAAAAAAAAAGTTGTGATGGTCAAACAGCAGAACAAGCACCAAATCATAGAATAAAAATAAGGCTTCTGGCTTTCCTTCTATGCATTCCGTACTAATGGTGCCCAGGCCTCATGCCTCAGCCTTTTCAAGGTCTGTCCTTGTCACCTAAGCATCGGATTGCCTCTTTGCCACTCGGGCTGGTTAAAAACAAGGCACGAACTTACCTGACGCTCCCTCCTGAGAGCAAATGAGAACGTGGGAAAGAGAAGGAAGGAAATTAAATTCACATATCTACCCCAGAAGAGCTGACTAGCACAGAAAGGAAGTCACCCATTGAAGGTTAAGAAATAATAAACAACTAATAATTTACTCCCTTGCTAAAAGACCGGGAGAGATGAAGCATAAACGCAGTCTACTTCATCGGCTGTTGTTGGAGCATGGCAGTCATACTTCATTCCTCAACACAGATTGTAAAAATCACAATCTGCATCTTTGTGGCCATTGGCAAAGTTCCTTGTTCTGCTTTGAAAGCACCAATAATCCACCCTTGTTTATAGTGTTTTCACATATTTAAAATAAAACCCTTGGGACTAGAACTTATCAGCATCAGGAATATCACCCATTTCTCTCCCATCCGCAATGTACCTTTGAGTCAAACAAGCTGTAATTTTTAAAAACATAACTACTTCCAACACAACAGTAAGGGAAGCACATATGATATTGTTACAAGCCAAGATGAGAGGAATAAAAAAAAGTAATGACAACAAAAAAATATCTAAAATAAGTCCTGGCAAGACACACGCCATCAGGCATGAGAAAACCAAAGCCAGTTCGCTCTGATGAACCTGTATCTATCAACTACTGTTTAGTTAACACCTACCCGTAAATAACTTCTTTGCTATTCCCTTATTGATTAACAGGGTTATGGAGATCTGAAAAATTCGGAGGACTTGAACACAGACCAATTCTTCCACAATGTCGACCAGTCCTTCCAGATGTTTCGGCTACCCTTCCCATCTGTGCCTGACAGGAGGCTCAGCCAGGGCCAGCGAGGCTGGGGGCTGTGTGTGGGCACCAAGAGGGTTTTTCCTCCGTTGCTTGGAAGAAGGAAGTAGTCCTTTGTGTACCTAGCAAGGTGTCTGCTACGTTGTTAACATCTTCTGGGAAAGGTTGGGCCAAGCACTGTTTGCATAGAATCATAGAATCACAGAATGGTTTGGGTTGGAAGGGACCTTAAAGATCATCTAGTTCCAACCCCCCTGCCATGGGCAGGGACACCTTCCATTAGACATCTCCACAACAGTGCCAGCTGGGCCCTGACCTGCCCTCACAGCACTGCTCACCCATCACAGACTTCCTTTTCAGATGGACGCCTCAGCAGGACTGCAGAAAACCACCTCCTCAACACCAAAACATCAGGGAATTCCTCTCCTCCAGAAGATGTGTCCTTCTCCCCTGCTCTACTTCTCCTCTCCCCTAACAGAAAGGCTGGAAGGCATAATGCTGAACCAGCTAGGCTGGCTCAGGCTCTCACTTCAGGTCAGTGATTTTTCACAAGTGCTCTGTAATTCCTATCTGGGAGCCACAGCGGGCCGGGCTTCAAATGTTTTTGAGACCTCCATCTATTGGAGTTGTGGGTACTCAGCTCTCCTGGATAAGCAGAGATTAACATGCCACCTTCTGCAAATGTTTTCCCTTCGTCTTCCCAGCTCTGCCTCCACTCTTCCACCACTCAGGCACTGCATTTGCTCATAAAGCAGCAACAACATTCCCCACCTCCAGGTTCTGCCCAAAAAGAGAAGGTGTGGATGCTACACAGGTCTATCCCCGAACTCTCAATAACCTGATACAGGCTTCTGGAGGCCGAGGCCATTACGTGCGTGCAGCCATCACATGAGCAAATAAGGTGTTTAAGGCACCTCTCAGAATGGGCTCTGAAGATTAGTTAATGTTTATACAGCCCTCTGAAAATTGAAATGACTGCTACATGTGAAGTATTACCATCACCAGGGATCCATTTCAGTAAAAGCAGGGCAGAAAGAGAAGGAAACAAAACTTATTTCTTCTGTCCAGCAGAATTACTGCCAGACTTATGCATGCAAAAAACACCCAATAACCCATCTAACACAGTAAATTAATGTTTATGCTATTACATTTAGACAACTTACGCTGAAAGCTTTTCAAACTACAGGAAATTGCATGTTGTGCAGGGACAACTGTATACAATTACAGTGATTTTGTGAAATGGCAGACATATAAAGCAGAAACTGAGTGGCCAGGGAGGCTTCTAAATCACACAGATAACCAGCATGTCTTGGTGGGCCAGTAGCCTACAGCTTTCTCACCGCTGTTCCTAGAGACAGGAATTACAGCCGTGATCTCAAAATTCAAGATGGCTCAGTACATCGCACACCTGTATCCGCGAGGCAACGACAGATAGGTGGGATCAGTGTGTACCACTACTGCCATCCCAGCGTCACCATGTATCACCCAGATTTATTGTTTGCCTGTCTTGCACCACCAGCTGGCACCCACAGTAAAAGAGCCACCAAAAAGGGCACTTTGACTGGAAATACTTGGATCAAGCCCTGTGTTTCTTTAGGACGCAGAAGCTCCAAAGAAATACAAGGGGCACAAACACGAAATCCAGCGAGTACAATGCTCTCCCAGGCAGAAAGCTCCCAGCTGCTTTGCTAAAGGCCACAGCAACACGTCTGCTTTATGCGTGTTTTCACGAAGGGTTGTTTAACAGTACTTAGTGCAGCTCTACCTTGACACAGTAAACGCTGTCTTAATACCGCCTAGAAAAAGCATTCAGCTTACCAAGCCCGACTGCACGCTTTATCGAACATCTGAAGGACTGCAGTGCCTCTGAATTTTTTTCTGAAGTCTTTCAGGTACAGAGTGGTATTAAAGGTAGTTTCTGTGAATGTGAACCCAGGCAGAGGCTTGTATAAGAGCTATCGGTCCTATTCTTTACCTTATTCATTGTACTGCTCACAGCTCTTTTCATCACCCATCTCCCTTCCGCTAAACAATTTCAGAAGTGTCATTGGCAGACAAAACGAGTCTATATTATACCGTTCAGTTGCATACGGTGGGTTATTGGTTTGTATGTATCAGCTAAGCAGAACACCAACAGCTGTGTAGATACATCTCAGCTGATACTAAAAGAAGTTTTGTCAGCAGTTTTGATCTTAAAGTAAATACACTGAAAAACTTAGCTCTAATTAGACTGAAAAGCAGATACGATTTTCTGGAATGAAAACTAAACGAGTGCAGCCGATAACTCCATCTTTGTAAAATACCTTGGTTGGTTTCTCTTAAAAAGATAACATTTTGAGGAGAAAATATTCCGACTTACGAGCGACGTGTCCCCGCTGTTTGTATGTTCACAAAAATCCAAATGTTGTATTTTAAGCTGTGTGTTACGCTTCATTAATACGAAATCACCATCCTGCATCACAGATATATTAGCCAAGCTTCAAGTGACCTAATTCATTTTTAATATTTCATAGTTTGTTAAAAGCTGAAACGAGAGATTGGTAACACAGCTCTGACACCCCCTGTCATGAATCAAAAGATGTAGGGAAAGTGGCACCAAACCAAATTCATCACTATAAAATGAGAGAACAGAAACGAAGACTGTATTTCCCATTATGCTTCTCCCTTTGTATGAGCATCCATCAACTTGCACGATGCCAATGAGCAGAATTTATTTATATGCATGTCCCCCAATAAAAGGTCAGAGAAATGGGAGAAAGGGAAGAAATAAGGATCGCAGCCTTTGTCTAAGCAAAAAGTAGTTCCTTCCCTTTAAAGCAAACTCAGCAACAACAGCTCTTGAAGACCAAAAGGAGAAACAATTCCCAACCACATAAAGAAACTAACAAGTCCCTTATATGGCTAAGAACTGCAATGCCATTTTTTTTCCACAGGCGGAAAAATTAGAACAAGAGAGCAAACTTTAAACAGGCAGTTCTCCAGGCACCAGGGAATTCACACAGGCACATCATTCCAGCTTTAAGAACTGCCAAATACTTTCTTCTTTAAAGGGAAGGAGGACATTGCACCAGGTGAGTCCCTGAAATCTAGATTTTAACTCTCCTGCTGTAACTATGGATACCTAGCTTTAAAAACCTTTTGCGATGTAGTGGTACACCAGGCTCCCTTATCTCCTTCTCTGGCGAAACACCTCCATCTGAGGTCCCCTCATCCCCCTTTATCTGGCAGGTCACCAACGCACCACCTCAGGGTTTCGCCAGCTCTGGCGTCACGCGTCCAAAACGGCCCTCTGCCCTGTCTACTGCACCTTCCGTCTGCCTCTCGCCCCCCACTCACCCCGGGGCGAAGGCTGCCAGCTTCTCACACAGGAGGGCAACGAGATCGCACAGTGTGTTGTTTCAAACAACCAGAGAGCTCCTTGCAAGGAAAGTCACACGGGAGGCGACGGCTGATCCCATCAGCGCGGGGCCGCGTGGGGAAAGGTCAGGTTCCCGCGCAGTGTCGATACCGAACTTCGCATGGCTCAGCCCGGCTGGTCTCTAAATATAGCTGGGCAGAGGAAGGGGGTGGGGAAGGGAGCGGGACAGAAGCCAAATGAGCAATCAGTTAAATAAAACAACATCATGCCGGTCCACCCATAAGACTCTCCCACTCTTCTCTGCCACGCTCAGCAGCGAAGGGGTATTTAAGTGCAGCTTTAGGCCTTAGTTTATTAATGCAAACTCACAGAACAAGAACAAACTGCTGCTTGATTCATACTTGGGGGGGGATGATACAAAGCTGTTCAACAACTCTTCCTCTTGAATAAATCTGAATCACACACAAGTGACATCACTTCCACTACATGACAGCTCATAAATCATCATCAACCACATGGTACCATCCATAAAACATGTGTCATGGAGACACCAACGAGGAACAAAGTATCAGAGCGCTTTACATCGTAAACATGCAATCTTATGGGTCTTCGGGCTTCTACTATGATCTATGGAAGTCAGGTGGTTTATTTCATTCATTTGCATCTCAATGAAGTCAATAAGATTAACGTAGAAACCCTTATAGAAAATCTGTCCAAACGATTTCACCTGCACAAATTCAACTCAAAAGAAACACTCAAAAATATAAATATTTACTCTTAAATAAATCACCACATGTGATACTGAAGTTGACTTTACAACAAATAAGCAGAGAGGGAATTTATTCCCTCCACTGTTGCAAGCAAGCAAGCACAGAAACAAACAAGGATGACAAGAATAAAGAAAGAAAAAAAAAAAAAGTCTTTGCATCCAAAAAGTAGGAAAAAATAATCTCTCTCTCATTTGACAGTGACAGGCCTTAAAAGTCTTTCTGCTAATAAAAACTTCTAGAAGAGATTAGACTTTGCTGTAAACCAACAATATCAAACAGACAGTACAGCTGGGAAATTCAACAGGAGCCTCCCATCTGCAGCTACAGATAGGACAAGCGACCTCTGCTTCACTTCTCCACTTAGAAACATCGTATCCTCAGAGAAGACCTACACAGAAAACTGACTTGTTTCAAATTTCAAAGAGGCTACACAGTATTTTTATTTTAAGAATTATATAAAATCAAGGCAAAGCCAGTTCCCCACTCCACCCTTTACTTTCTGTGTATTAACCACACCCACCCTCTCACAGAAATTGCTAATCTGCATTATAGGCCCTGGGCTCCAGGCGACACACCTCCTGTGGCAATTAGGCTTCCACTACATATAAATCATCTCCCAGCCGTGGCAGGGGAAGAAACGGTCAGAACGACAGAGCATCTGGTTTTCGCTGCTTATTCTCTAAAATTATAAATCGGAATAAATAATGTCCAATAGAAATTACAGCCATAGAGTAACCAAAATGCTGTTAACTAGCAGATGAGGTATGTCCTTACCCACCTGTACGACGGAGAATCGTTTTGATAGCTCTTATTTCTTTTGTAATCTGTATTTCTGCTGGTTTTTTAAACCTGCATTTTGTTCAGCTGCCCTGGTTTTGCAATGGAGAACAGCGCCTTGTGGGCCTGATTCTGCCTTACTGAAGGCAACTGAAACTGTCATTGAATTTGTAAGGGAAGCAAAACAGATCCCTCTCACTATAACTTCTAGTCAATAATATTATTGTCAATCAGCCACCTAAAATATTAATATGTTATTCAGCATCAGTAGGCACCATTCTCAGGCACATTTAGAGTAGTTCTCTGAAAGTGTTTACTTCTAGACTTCCCTCCATCACTCAATCTTGCCCATAAGAGCGGGAAAGCAATCGCGAAACACCACTACACAAACACTCACAATACAGCCTGTGACAATATCCGAGTAAATCACTGTTCTCTGTCTCCCTGCCCTGCCCATCTGCAGTCTTTGGTATGGAACAACTATATCATAAAAGCTCTTATTCACACATGCTTTTGATATTACACTATTTAATCACATACAGCTGTAGCTGATGAGACTGTTACAAAACACAATTTTAATGCAGCACTGGAAGCAAGTTCTGGAGACACATCAACCATTTTCCTCTACTTAAGATTTTTAAGATTAAAAGACTTTTCTTCAAGAAAAACAAAACAGAAAAAAAATATAATAATAATAAAACCAGCCCACTCATTTTTAAAAATCTGCTTCTTTTCCTAGACGCTCTGGAATGGGATTTTTTGCAGGTGAACTCAAAGTCCTTGTCTGGAGTACATATAGTGACAAACCCAGTTCTCCCACACCAAAAACAAACACACACCAAAACAACCCCTCAAAAAAAAAAAAAACAAAAAAACCCAAAACACCACCAACCAACACACACACACAAAAAAACCCCACCACCCTAAAAACCCCTGCTTGCAATTATATGCAAAGGGAACTGGAATGAACTCAGGCATCCTGCATGAAAAGTATCTTTTCTTACCTGGGTTTTAATTCATGGAAATTTAAGTACTGACAGTCTGATGGTTTTTACCTAGACACATGAATTCAAGTGTGAATGTACCATCAGGCTGACTCTGAAGGGCCACCATGACCAGTCCAGGTCTGAAGCACTGTATTGCTTCTGGAGGTGCACCTTGTGTGAGGCATTCTAAGTTATAACTACTCCCACACAGCACTTGCCACAGTAAGACTTGCGTAGCCCAGTCTGGCAAATGCTGGTAACCTCCCTCTTTTGTTACAGAAGTAAAAACACAAACACGTGCTCGCAAAATACAGTAATACACAAATGTTTGAAAAAGTAAAAACTGGAACTTTCCCACCATTTTGGGATGTTTTTTCTGCTGGTTTATTTTTGGTTGTTTTGTTGTTTTGGAAGGGGGGGGTGGGTTTTGTTGGTTTGGGGGGGTTTTGTTGTTTGGTTGGTTTTGTCCCCCCCCCCCCCTTTTTTTTTTTTAATTTAAACAGACTTGCGCTGAGACAACACACGAAAGGAACATCAACCAAGAGATTCAGGTTCATTTCAATATGTACCACGGTGTCCCTTACAGCAACAAAAGTGATGTTTATCCAGGCATGTAAGGATAGATGGCAAACAATCATGAAAAACAAAAAAGTTCATATATTTCTCTGTTTTTCAGAGAAACATGAAAGTTATGTTCCTTATTGTTTAAAGCAGCTAGCAAAATGCTAGAGTTAGACATTAAAATTGCGGGCAAAATTACAGCCCGGCTTCAGCATTTTCAAATGGCATTTAAACGAATTCCTACTTCTTTCGGGCAGCTCTCGAAGGCATTTAAAACATGCTGCGACGTACCAAATCAAACGGGGGCTAAGAGCGAACGAACTTCATCCCTAGAAATGGATTTCTCTATTTGCAAGTGTTTGCCTTTACTTTGGCATGATCACATGGGCTCCAGCTAGACTTTTGAGCTCTGGCGGCAATCCAAGCTGCAGATGGTTGGAAATGCAGCCTGAAATCAGTGTGTGGTTGATGAATTACTCCTTACACCTGACCCCTGCTTCACACCAGGCACCAAACACAATCTGAACACTACCAGCCAGAGAAGCCCTGTCAGGCATCTCCGTATCTGGAACGCTTTCTTCAAGGCCTTCTGTATGGCCAGATGGCCAAAAGTGGGGAATGCGGTAAGCTCGCGAAACAGAAACGTGAGCAACAAAAGAGCACGGGATTGGCAGGTACGAGGTGAAGAGAGGCAAGAGTTTTGCACCACTTCCAAAAATACGCTTTCTAAAAGAGGCCGATGGAGCAGGGGGGAGGTGTGCTCAGGGCACGCAAGGGAAAG
>NW_010255965.1:486579-490789 GCF_000690775.1 Eurypyga helias
TCCTTCATACAAAAGGGATGCCTTAAAAACGTCAGAAAGGAAACATAACAAAATACATACACACACCCAAACATGTACCCATAAATTACTTTATCGAGTGTAAACTCTTCTGAGTACACCTGTTGGAACTCCCCACTTGTTTTTAACTCAGCTGGAGCACGTATCTGCGCTCGTTAAGCCCCTCTCGCCCCCAGGCCAGCCTGCACACCTTTCACACCTGCACAGACAGGAGTTTATTCATGTAGGTGTTGGGAAATGACACTTCTTCCTTTTGCATGTGTTCACATGTGCATCAGGCATACAGGGATGAAGAGATACTGTGTAAGCGCTGCCTCCCCCTTTGGGGTATTTCAGCCTTCTGACTGGATAGCAGCCTCAACACCATGAGAGTTAAACTACCAAACCCCAACCATGATTAACAGAGAGGAAATATCTGGAGAATGCATGAAAGCAAACCGCACAGAAATAGCTGCTAACTGGCATATTTTTAACCCAAAATGCAGGTACAGCGATCATAAAACAACCAATTCCTGTCTTCACATAACTGTGACACCTCCTCCTTTCTACCCAAGCAATTCAGGTTTTTTCAGCACACTGCAGAGAGAGCTTACCCCAGCTGCTAGGTCTAACCACAAGCTGCAGAGGACAAAGATAAAACACGCCTGCTAAATTAAAGAGACTCTTCTGAATATATTCAAATAGTTTTGGTTAATATTTTCCCTCTTTTTCGTACCATTACGTGATATTTCATGGTGCTTAGTTTTGTTTTCCACTGTGCGAAACGGCAAAGAGAAAAGAATTTGCTTTGGCAAGCAAGAAACTAAAGAAATAAATTCAGACCAGAACGCAAGATTTGGCATCGTTATTTCATATGTGACAATTTACAACATAATCCTGCAAACCAGTTGTTTGAGTAGTTACACCATCAGTAAGGATGCAACTAAGGAAATAAGCTTAATGTCTCAAAACAGAATAAAAAAACTACTGTAGGTTTTCATCAGATAAGCTGAACCACCTCTGTGCAATATTCTTTGCAGCAAGATTATCCTTCACATACAACAGTAACCAAAAATGTTTAGTCTGAAATAAACTCCAAGGACAACTGGACTTTGCTCTCGGGACCTGCCTAAAGAAGTTCCAACACTGTACTTTCAGACTGCAGTTGTCAGACAGCCTCCTGCCAAAATGAGAAAAATAAGGTTATGTCCCTCCTCAAACTCGGCTCTTGTCCTTAAGAGACGTATTAAATCCTTTGTGATTACGTCCTAAAAACTGACCTTCCCTCCCACGCCCCCTTTTCATTTTTGGATGACAACGGGTTTGTCTAAACCTGCAATTAAAGTTTTAGCTTCAGCGGTGGCATCTGATAACGAAGGAGCACAAGTAAATTGAATAATAAGAGTGCATGCTTCATGTTGCACAAATGGCCACGAAACACTAAAAACTTAGAGCAATCAGACAAACATATGGAATCCATTTTTTCTATTTATAATCCCATTACCCATATAGCTATTCATTTACACCATTTCTGCACAAAAACGTACTGGCTACGTTAGGAGACGCAAACGCGGAGCGTAGACTGAGGTCTTGCGCGGCTCCGTGCTCCCCAGTGAGAAGGACGTGATGTACAGTAACACGGTACTTCGCAAAGAGCCGCCGACACAACGTCACAGAAGAAGCGAAGCAAAGGCAGCGCTTCACCCCAACGAGCCGGGGAACACAAATTCCCAAACTTCGCCTGTTTAACGTGCCGCCACTCTGCGTTTCACAAGCTGTATGCAAACACCATAAGAAAGACCTGAATTTCTACCTTAATTACAAATGAATGCACCCGCGCACACACACACACACCCAAAACGTGCACGACTATGAACATAAAAACACATTCTTTCTGCAGAGTTGAATCCTACCACGCTCGGTACAAAGAGCAGTTTTGGGAAAACAAAAAGCTGGAGTTCACAGAAGGCTGGAATCATACAAGGACTTATTAATATGTGTTGCTCTAATAGGCACGATAAAAGATACAGCTCTCCACCACAACGTTATTTGATTACCCGACTATTAGCTTTAGATATACAATGGATCTAACTGCTTTAAAATGTCCCAGAAGCTGATGGCTAGCTTTAAGGTAACAAAAGCCAGATGCTGCCTGTCTGCACTACTCTAAACTCTTAAGGTCTATAGAAGAGAAATGCTGGTATGCCTGTGTATATATATATATATGCATGTGTATATGTGTTTATTATTTAGGTTTTATATATGCACTTAACTGTGGAACAAGGAAAAAAACAAACCACACAACAAAAATTAATGCCACATAAAACGTATCACCAATTTGAAATTTTACCTATCCTTACAGTAACATTGCATGTGTGCAAAGACAGACGTACATGACTTTTCACAGGGTTGATAGTTTTATATACTGGCTATAAAAGCGTGTTTAATTTTTTTTTTTTAAACATCAAGTTAAAAAAAGCCACAGTACATAAAAACTATTGTTACTATTTTAAGCTCAAATACAAGGTTAATTTCCTCAAAATCTTATTTTATGAAGTTTAAAAAAAAGAGCAAAAAAAAGAAAATTTAAAAAAGGTTGGCAAAATGTAAGCTACGTGAGTAAAAGGCATGGAATGTCCAATATTTCTCCTCCAATACTCGAGGCTATTGTTCTTTCAAAAAAACACCATCAATTGTTTCATGTCCTTGGCTTGCCAGGCTTTGAGGAATAGCATCAGTCTGCGTCCCCCAATCCCCCAAACAGTTAAAGCTATAGGCAATATTGCAGTCGAGCTAGTGACGAGCTGCTGCTGCAACACCAACAATACACACTGAACGGTCACAAAGGTAAAATGCAATTTGGATCGACCTTGAAAGGAAAAAAAAAAACCCAAACCCAATAAAAGTCACCCCAAAATACAAAATTAAAAAAAGCCAGATTTTACACCAGAAAGATCTGCACAATATAGTGAAAGAATCAGCAGAGCCAAGCAGCGAGAGGCAACCCTGCCCTGAATTACAAGGCTGTAATCCTAGCGAGTAGTCCTGGTGTCGTCGCAACTCCAGCCAGCCCAGATCGCAGTTTTGACAATTAGTTAATTTATATCATGCAGCAGGCAGGCCCTAAACGTTAAGGGGAGAGTCATTTTCTTAACAGGGAAATAGAACTTCGCTTTTCCGAACTGCAGCCAGCTCAGCGTGCTCCGAACCAAAAGCGTGGCGAAGTCAGCCTCCCCCGTGGCACCTCACCACACACAGCCGCACGCGTCAAACGTCCCATGTGTTAAATCCGGCACAGAAGCGCGACGCGTGTGTGCGCGCGCGGTGCCATACGCACGTGTGCGCGCGCTGACTGTTCACCCACCCCCCCCAAGAATGTTCGTTTATTGACTGAAACTGTTAATCTGTGGCTGTGAGGTCACACTTCAGAACAGGATTTCCCACCCACCCCTCTTTTTTTTTTTTTTTTTAATATCCTAACAGGGTTTGCAAACTTTCGGTTTAGGGGTTTCTTTTGTTACTGTCCCTGGGTCACACAGGAAATCTTTTCAGAGGAGCAGACTATTATACAATGGCATTAGGGGGGGAAAAAAAAAAAAAAAGGCTTTAATTAACTAACTCACGGCCAGGTAGGATCGAGCTCGCTCAGCCCCTTCAGGAGACGCAGGCCTGCTTGCCAGTCTGCCGGCATTTTAAAGATTATTTAACAGAAAAAAAGAGAGAGCCCGCGCTTGGCCACGCTCTCCAAAGCGGCTACCCTCTATTTCTAGACCTTCTAAATGCAACAGAGTACAACCGTATCGTCCTCAGTATTTAATGAAATATTAAAAGCGGCGCAGTGCACTGAAACAAACTCCACCAGATCTCCAGCCGGCTAGCTCCGAGCTCTCCGCCGAGCTCCACAGCATCTCCTCCTCAGCTGATTAAAAGTTTGAGTTGCCACGGACAGCTTTTCTAACAGCAAAATGCTTTTAAGCCCGGAATAAACTGTAGAGATCACTTGCAAGAGCCACCAAAAGAGCCCTTCGTGCCAGAGCAACCTTTATCCTATGCCCTACCAGAGACGCTACCTGCCAGCGTTCCTACAGCGTTAACCGCACCGGTCTGCCCGAACAATAAAAGGAATTAGCCGACGCCAGCAGCCCTCGGGAAAAGAATATAATTAAAATAAATACAGAGACGAAGGGCAGAGCGTAACCTTCCTGCCTCTCCC
>NW_010255966.1:0-27715 GCF_000690775.1 Eurypyga helias
CTTTAAGGGCCATTCCAACCCAAACTATTCTATGGTTGTTTCTAAACCACGACTGTTTCTAAAACAGCTCATTTGTATCAGGAAAATTTAACACTTTGAATTTCTTTTTCTGGAGGCTTGAACTGAATTTAAGCTCAGTCTCTCATTCTGCAAGACTAGCACTATCTATTTTAAGTTTGGAGCCCTGGCTGTCTCCAGGGATGTTGTGTGGAATAACTCTGTTATAACTTGACAAACTAGAATAATATAAAATTAGCCTTCAAGATCCTCCCTACAAGCACTTAAGCAGTTCTCACTGTATCTACACGCTATCTGGTATCCCCGTTCACTATACGTGTCTAATTGACTTTTGAGTAGGAGATTAAAAGGGAAGGGCCTGAACAAATATCAGAAACATGCTCACAGAGCCCACCAGTCATGAGCCAGCCCTCAGCCACACAGTTCAAGAACTGAGATGGACCATGATATTTTTTGGAACGGCAGTAAATTCGGAGAAACCAGGATGACAGCGTATTCAATAATTAAGAGAACACTACAAGCGCTGAGACTTGCTTTTGAAGTCAGTCTGTACCAACTGTAGATCGGCATGATGCTTTACAGAAACTTGCTATTACTGGTCAGCTTCTTATTTTCCCTTTTCGGTCAGGCTAATAACTGTCATGGGTATCACTGCATCAAACTTCAGAAGCTGCTTATTAGTCTGAGACTAATAATAATATAGATTGACACGTCTTAGCAAAACAAATGTGTATTAAAATGATGCTACGTAATAAAATGAAATTTGCTGTACTCGCTCTTAGTGACTTTGCTGTAAGAACATGGGAGTTAATTTGGCCCTGGGGAAGTCATTAAAAGGCTTTTTCAAAAGAGCATGGAATTTGGAGCAAGGGTTAACGTAAACAGTTTCTTGTACTTTAGATTAATTTCTAAACAGGCTTAGTTAACAACACTATTCTCCACACAGATATGTATGATATATATATATAGTAATAATTGCAGCTGTACTGAAACTATATTTACTTTTTAATTAATTAAAAATGTAGCCACACCAGGTCATTTTTATATGAATCTAAATCAAGCTCCATAGAAAACCAAAATTAATGTTCTCCAGAAGCTCTTTGACCAGTTACTTCATCGATGCGTTTAGAAACTAGAGAAAACTCTCAGCTCCTAAAGCCTAATTTCACAGTACTTACCTGGTAGGTTTAGGAGATTACACTGTAAACCATTCAACCGACAAAGTGGACACAAGAACCGAGCAATAAATATTTGAACTGTTCTGATATCAGAGAGTTACGGAACAGGCACAAGTAGCTTGCATGAGTTTAGTCTTTCAAGGAAGCATTGCAACCGCTGTTTTAAGGAAAAGGTGGCTCACTTTAATAACCACAGGCATTGGTCACTATTTAACAAGACATTCTAAAAAAGTAATCACAATTTGTCCAATAGTAGTTTACAAGTGGATGGTATACATTAAGATACAGAGGTAGAAGTTCACTTTTACAATGCATCACTAATACAGGTTACCAAATTATTCAAGGCACAAAATTGTTCGCTTTACAAAAAATACTGTAAAAACGTCATTTGCTGTTCTACAATGTGAGTACAACTCAAAAAAAAAAAATCTTTACACCCTTCCATATTCCGCGTGTAGAGTTGCATCAGGCGTTATTCTGTTTTTCCTTTGCTAATAATTGGCATATGACCAGCACTTACATAAACAGTTTGTATCTCAGCTGAGTTGCTTTGTCTTTTAGGCACAAGTCCAGTTACAGAAATTTAATACAACAGCTTCCTCGGGGGGGTGGGAGAACTCTGTTGGAAGTAAGAATGAGGAGGAAGAAAAGAAATATGTAGTCCGTAGTGTTAGATTGGACTCTGACATATAGAGGGAAACAGAACAGAGCATATTTCAAACCAAGTGACTTCAAAAAAGTCAGTTCAAATCACTGACTGCATTCCTAAAAAAGACCCAGATGCCCAGTACAAGTTTGCTCTGAGAGTATTTGAGACATTCACTCGCCTTTGAATCGGCAGAGATTTACAAATTTCTTTGTTTTTGTTTAAATAGAACACACACAATTGCTACAGCAGAGAATTACACCACAATTTGGCCATGTGTCCTTTAGAGAGCTCGAGCAAACAAGTGAAGAGATGCATTCAGAAACTCTCCCTGAATTTGCTAAAAGGTCATGAGCAGTAGCTAAAATCTCAAGATTTCCCTCCCTCCCCCTTCCCAAATAACATAGGGAAGGACAAACAACTTCTGAAACATTGCATCTTCTAGTTGGAGACAGCTCTTGGAAACCTTGGCAGGCTGAGGAAGAGATATCACACAGTGCATCCCTACAAGTAGTATGACTACTTTACTGTACATACAGTGACGTTCTAAAGGACAGCGGTGGCAGCTACACTGTAAATTCACTTTGCTTACCTATCACATTTTCCAAGTACTCTAGTCAGTTTTATTTACAGTATATAAGAAAAACCCACTGATTTTTGAGAGTTCAATACACAGGTTTAGGACCCAAGAGAATGCCGCAGTAAGATGTTGACATTTGCACCCGTTAGATGCAAGTGCACTTCCAATTCAGTCACGTAATGTTATCGTGTTCACCTCGAAATGTTAGTCCATCCAAAACGCTGTTAAATTCCATTTTTTGCCTCATTGTTGTTTGTAGCCTGTTTCCTTTGAGCGATGAAAGGGTACATACACTTGTCTGCTCCCAAAAACCGGTACATGCATACGACTGCTTCAAAGGGCAGAATACTGCGAAAAAAAGAGGTTGTAAAACTGTTAGGAGACAGCACAGAACAAAGCCTCTGCCTACACTATGTACTTGGGTTCCTTAAAAGCAACATACTAGCTGTCGGAGAGGCATCCTAACAGACTTAAAGGATTTTTTATTTCTCAGGGATACATACAGAGAAAATAGAAATTCTAGAATCCCAACCACACAGGCAAGCAAAGGAGGAAGAGGCTACTTATTCACATGCCTGCAGCTTAGACCAGATTTCCTGCTGTTTCTTCACAAGCAGTGTGATAGCTTGCTTTAAAGGAGGAGGGGTGGTGACAAGGGCATCACAGAAGGCCTACTAAAAGCAAAGCATCTGCTCAAAGCCACATCAGCAGAGGTCATGAGACATTTAAGATATTCTTTAATGTGGGATTAGTGTTAGTTAATGCCATTCTTTGATCACCAGATGTCTAACAACCTTGACTTATATTCTAAACTCAATCATCCATCCTCAAAAAGAGAGGTCTGAAGTAAAGAGAGCAATTTCCTTTTTCCTCCTCCAGATAAAATTCCAAGAGGTGACTATGTGACAGATAGATACCTGGTTACAGACCCCGCCCTCCTTCCCACATCCACAAAATATGACTTTTATTTCAAGCATAGCACTTGGGGGCTGTAGTGAAGGTCTAAGATGGGATTTTCGCAGCCCCTGGAAATAGCAGCAGACACCTATCCAGTGGAAAGCAGTGCGCAGAATCTAGCCATTCGGAGCAATGACCACTGAAGCACTGAGAAGTAGATGTCACTCGTACAGGTGTCCTTGCAGCCAGCAGTCCTGCTCCTGCAGTAGCCAGTGGAAGGCCTTTGATCTAAGTGCAGCTTGCCTGGGGCATGGATTATGCAGAAGGCTTTGATCTCCCTGTTGGAAGCTAAAGTGTTGAACTGCAAGGCAACCCAAAGGGCCTTTGAAGTGACTGCTGCAATATAAGGCACTGCTTGTGTAGAGAGCACTGAAGCACACGGAGCTTCTGGTTGAAGAAGCTAGTTCTTAAAGATGCTGACAATGGCCTTGATTTGTTGGTAGAAGAGACATATATACTCTCTTCCAGGAAAGAGGTGAGCAGTGAAGGCTCCTCTAGTCTGTGGTGAGCCTGTCCACCGTAACAGACTTGCGGCAGAGGAGAACCACTGCCTTGCAAGTGGAATAAAAATCTCCAAGGTTCTGAGTTTTAACCATCCCTCGCAGCAAGAAAATAAGACAACACTATATTTTAAAGTTTCCTCCCACACACTACTGATTTTCAAAAAAAGAGACAGCTGTGAAGCTGTTCAGTATCTCAAGTAATGTTGCATCAGTGGAATTGAGTCAACTCTGGTATTACCCTGCATCATTAAAATGTCAGCCTGGTTACATATTAAGCAGAGTTCCATCCAAAACTGTAGTGTGTTAGACAGGAAAAGGAGGTAATTCCTTTAAACAGCCCCTCTGCCAAACTTAGACTCTGAAAATGGGTTCTGAATGTGCAGATTTTCAGTTTATCTACCATATTTCTGCAAGTCCTAGAGAATCTGCAGGCAGGGCCTCCTACACACTGGTTCTAGACACAAATAGCTACAGGTTCCTTTGCTGGAAGCTGCCTCATGTCCCATTCCTAAGGAGGAACTCAAACAATGGAAAAAAAAGTCTGTTGAAAAGAAAATAGGAATATAAGGAGGACGGAAGATACCAGAAGGGTAAAAAAACAGATGCACAATACATAGGATCTCAGTTTTATGGAGCTTCCCAAGCAAGCAACCTACAGTCAGGAAAGGAAGAGCCTTAGAAATTCAAACAAAACAGCACCTATGACCCGTGTGGGTGGGACTGCTTTATATCCAAAAGTGGACATGGTCATGTATTCCGTTAGTATTCTGTAGATTGTATGGCCAATGAACTGGCATTTCAGCTCTTACCTTTTCATGAAGGTGACCATATACATGAGGCGAGGCGTGCAGATCATTGGCTGGTCTGTAAGGATAGCTCTCATAGCCTGCTTCACACAGTATTCTGGTTTCAAGGGCGGAAGGAAAGGCTCAATTTCTTTTCTGAAATATTTAAGACAGATGACTAAGACACAGGAAGGACCCTCAGTGAAGAGTTCATTAACTCACTTTCTTTGGAATGTCTCAGCAAGGACAAAGACTTCAATTTTTTTATATTCACTGTTCAGTTACAAAGACTATAGCTCAAAACTTGTGTTGCCTAAGTACAAAAGGACAGAAGAGACTCAATGAATTCAGAAAGTCTTTTTTTGAGTCTAACACTAACATACATTAAATCAGAAAGAATACTTACTTCAATATTTTTATGGTAACAGTTCAGTTACCTTAAGTACATTTATGATAGTACAAACACAGGGCAGAAGGGGAATTTTACTTACCTGATCCTGCACCCTCTGAACATTCCTGTATCTACAAGATAAGGGCAGACTAAAGTTGTTTTGATTCCATCCTTTTCAGCAGCCTTTAATTCATGGCTCAAAGACTCATGGAAGCCTACAGCTCCAAATTTGCTGGCACAATAATCCTGTGTTGGCAATGAACGAGACCAAAAAAAAAAAAAAAGAGAAAAAGCAACTTAAAAAGGACAGATATGAATCACGTTCAAAGACAAAGCACATCTGAGGTGATTCTGCACAGATTTTTCAAAGCAACAAAAGGCACCCACAGAATAGAGCATCGTATCAACTCATTTATCACTTTACTTTTAAGGTAATTAATACAGAATCATGAAAGCAGGAAAGCTGAATGTAGGAGGATATTACCTTGGATTCAAGTCTTTAAATCAGGCAGGCTCACATGGCAAGGTACTCTGATTACCAGTTTGCTTAACGTTAAATGTTACGACAAAGGATCGGGATACCTAATATTACCTTGGGTCAAATTTGAAAAAGCTGGAAGAGTTGGTAAGGCATAGGTGTAAAAGTCTTAAATGCTCTATTTTTAAGGTTATTTTCAACAGAAGATAGAATGGAGATTTGCGTTGAATTCTTCTATTTAGTTTTCAGAAGATGATATAGCTTGTATATCTCACTAAAATACTATGTTCAGCAACATTAAAAGAATAGTAGCATTTGTTTTCCATTGGATGTTTCCACCTCTGGAAACATCCGCTGGCGGTCACACCCACAGTCTAGAAAATTCTTTGTAGTTTTCTCAAAACAGTAAATATTCTACAAAGCCTTAAGTTACACCAGCTTCATTCATTTCTTTTATGTACCACTAAGATTAACGTCCTGGACTGAGCCTTACCTATATGCAAAGAAGCCTGTGCTTATAGGGTAGTATGTCCATTGTTCTGTTAAACACATTAATTCATTTTCACTGACTGAATGCTTTTTGTTTACACCTGTGTTTGTGCTAAAGACCCAAAAAGCAAGATAATAGGCTCTAATCATAACCTGGTTTTATGTACCAAACAAAGTCTCACAAACTGGTGTTCTCAAACAGCTGCTAGCAACTAGACAACATAACGTGTATAACTGGGAGCCTAGTAAAGCAGGTGAGACATATATTCTGGAACGAAGATTGGCAGCCACTTCCTCACAGAAGCAGAAAACACTGCTTTGGAAAATCCTTGCTTTTGGCTTCAAGCTTAGCCCTGACAACCCTGACAGGAGAAGGCAGGTGACCACCTTTCAGGTTCCTAAATTTATCAGGTAATTCAAAGATTGTTTAGCATTTTGAAATCCTTAGCTGTCCTAGGCTTTCATTCAAAGTGGCAAGTCCACATGCAAAGTAGGTGAATAATATGGTGGCTGCCCGAGTCCCGTGGATCCCACCCACAGGGAGTCACGTGCTGATATGGTACTTGGCACCACAGCTCCCAAGTATCTTTGGAGATTTGAGTTTATTTTCTCTAGCTGATAATACAAAAAAGCTTATCCTAAGTGAGAAGTGCCAAATTTATTGTTAATTATAGGCTAACAAACCTCCACTCCAGCAGTACTGAACAATCCCAAGGAACTTGCAACTGTCACAATGTGTCCATGATTCATTTCCAGCATCTTCGGAAGGAATGCTTTAGTGGTCTACAAAGTGAAAAAACAAACAAACAAACCAACCCAACACATCATAAACATATGACATTAGTGATAAGTGTTCAAAACTTCTATCTCAGTTTATTATCAAGAATTTAGAAGATTAATGTACAGGTTTTGAACTTCTGAGTTTTTAAAAAATGCCCATAGAAAATCTACAGCTTGTTTGTGAATTCAGACAGCAAGGCAGCAAGGATTATATCTCCAGAAATCCTAAGGTTAAAGGATCAATTGAGCTCAGACATGTTTATTTTTCTGCAAGATACTAGTTATCAGAAAGAGATAATTTGACCCTAAAATGGAAGTCACATTTTTTTAGAAGACAGAAAAAGGAATGCAAAGTGTTTAATTAAGCCATCTAGCACATCTGTGTTAAGACCAGTGCCGATTATCAGTTCTAATTATTGACAGCATGTTTTGGAAGTTAGATATGGTTAGTTTTACCCAATTAATTTATCATCTTGGGCATTTAACATTAAAAGAAATACTGGAGACAGAACTTTTGCTGATGTTACTTTTTACATATAAAAACCAGTAAACATCTACTAGTCCAAATTACTTTCCATCTTTATTTGTATTCATTAGCATTCCTCAAACAAAAATACGACATACATTTTTATTACCAATTCTTTAAGAGTTTCAAAATAAACCAAAAGAAATAAACCAAAAGCAAGTCTCGAGATGAAACTTTGATTTTCACCTCCAATTTTTATGCTTTGATTATAACAGAGGTTGTTTCTGTTTAAAAATCCTAGTCAGAGTTAGCACCTTTAAAAGGCATTTGCTAGGAGATCAGCTCTGCTAGGATACCTACCTCTGTCATATCTGTTTTTTGAAGCTGACTCAACACTTCCCTTTTTAACGTAAGTATTAAGCAGAGCACCATATATGTTAAAAAAATCAGTGAAGTTGTAAAATGGCATGTGTTGTTATGATTTTCAGCTTCTAGGTTGTCAGTGTACTGTACGAGATCACTTTTAAATTGACAAAGACAATGCTTTTAATCACAAACATGCCTAGTAAATATATAAATCTATCCATGACAGAACTATTATTCTAATTTACTCCATACCATGGCTTAATCCTCCCAGAAACCTGGTCTTCCCACATAATTTCGAGCCAAACTCAAGAGCACGCAAATGCCCCTTAAGTATTTGCTACTTGCTTAATTGTTGGTCTGAGTCGTTTCAGCTGCATTCTTAAAAAGATGTGCAAGCTACAGCTGAATCCATCTAATTCCATTCTTATGCTGTCTGCATTTTCCAATCGCAGACGTCAGGACAGTTTTGCTCTAATGATTTTCACATGTTCTTGTACAACATTTTTGCCTGCAGGTGTTAAATGACTAATCCAGACCTCCTAACACCACACAAAAGACTGTTTTCACTGGACAGCTGGCAGATGATAGAAGATTAACAGACCTCCTGACTCCTTGCCTTTTCTACTGTTGATTCATACAACTCCTAGATTCTGTCATAACTGCATAACGAAGCTAATTATAAGAAAATAATCTGAGAGCAAGCTGCCTTGCATTTGTTTCTTTCCTCATGGCAGGGATCTCTAAACCTCTTATATAGAGCCTCGGACAAGAATTTAGTTCCCTGTTAAACTAATCTGTGCCAGGCACACAAAGTTTCAGCCTCTCTTCCACGTTGCGTGGCAACAAAGCCCAGTCATCGCAGGGCAGCACATCTGAAAACGCAAGAGGCTTCGCTCCGATGGCCCTGAAGTTTCACAGCGTGTTATTTATCTGCAGCCTGCCTTACACACCCCAACGCTGACAGTGTGGACACTAGCCCTGAGCTTCCAGGCCATCCCTGTAACAGATCCATGCTCCCTACTCAGTCCTGCTAACAATTTACTCCCCTCCGGAGCATTAGTCAGCTCCGTCAGCAGTTTCCACTTAGGTTTCAGTTATCTGTCCACATCACATCAGAATGACTGATTGCCACCTCGCACTGCCAGAAAGCTTGATAATGAAGACTGGAGCTTTGGCTACAAACCGCAGCAACTACAGAAATGAAGGGGCACTCGCCTTGGAGTTTGTCTTGGGGGAGAGAAATAAGGGGAAAAAGTGGTAAAAGGGGTTTTTTTCCTACCACTTTCAAAGCTCGAATCACTGTTTTCTTCTAAGAAATAAACAGGCAAGTGCACCAAGTTTTGTTGGACTGGGTTTTCTATTATCTTTATTATGACACTGGGGATTTGGGGTTTTGCTTGTTTGTTTTGAATATGATGAACTATAACAACATGTCCATAAATGTCTATATTTATCTATGTCTGAAGAAAAGGAGAATTTTCACAGGCATGTATACATACGTGAGAAATAACCAGGGCAACTGCAAAGCAGTGAATTTCAGAAAGTCCACTCAACCATGCTACACTCCTTCAAAGCATGAAGATTACAAAGACTGGGTTCTCAGAGCCTGTGGCTAAAGTAACCCATTTTCAACCAAGAGGAAATTGGCACGTGATGAATAAACCCCGCTGGAGACACTTTTGGGTGACATCTTCAGCAATTCAAGTGCAGAGCGAACAACTCCCAGCAGCAGAACTACAGTCACTTCACATAAGTCATCTTGTAAAAGGCCATCTATGGCCACATAGGAAAAAGGACAGCCACTCTGCTCTGAAGACAATTGGCAATTCATGGAAATCTTTGCGTGAGACCTTAGTGTTCCGAAACTGCCTCCTCACAGCAGGCTCCTGTACTTTGTCATGGGATATCATCCCACAAATCCCTTTAAAACCTGAAGTGAGGCAGCCCATAAAGATAGCACAACAAGCATATGTACAAAACTTAGCAGTCAACTATCAACATCTCAGCTAAATGGGTGACAGAGAAAGTCATCCCCATTGCTGCCATCCTCCAGCCCTGCGCAACAGCTGGGAGTCAGCCCTTGAAAACAAGCCCTGTCAGAGGCAGACACACCCTATGGGGGGGATGCATTTCCAGCCTCACAGTAAAGGCTTGCCCACTGCTCCTCCCAGCCTCCTCTTGCTGGGAAAAACAATCCCAAAGTGAAGTTATTCTCTTTCGTGGTATAAGCAATCCTCAAATAAATCAGTGTTCTTACTGAGCTTCTGGCACAGCCACTTCCTTGATCAAAGCAACTTCCTCCATACCCTGGGTCCCAGTTTTTCTGCCTGTTACATAAACCAGATCAACCTAGTTTCTTGTTTCTAGTTTCTTTCAGCTTTAGCTACATCTGCCTACCAGACCTGAAGTCTTCTGTGTGCTGCTTGTGCTGCTGAGAAACTAGTTAAGAGTTCGACCGGTTCAGGGGCAAGATGCCTCCTGGGTGGCCTTCCCATCTGGAGTTTGTCTGAACAGGTAGCACAGCCCACATTAGTCTCCCGAGGTGATCCATGGACATGCTAATCCTCCATTAAAAAAAAAAAAAAGGTATTAGAAGATACCAAGCAAGAAATGTGGTATTGTCCATGGCATTAGAGGTCATGAACCAGGCCCCCAAAATGATTCAAATCAACTCAAGTGATTTAACCAAACTATCTGCTTTCTGGTTTGATCCTTTAGGTTTCAGTTTTACCTCTCACAGCTGCAGAGGAAGATATTTAAAACATTTAAGTATTTAAAGTCACAGCTGGGTCTTTTATTAATGACAAACATAACATACTTTTCAACACTTAGAAGAAACCAGTAAGTAAAATATAGTAGATGAAAGGAATTGCGTTGTGATGCATCAGGGTGAGGAATCGGGGAAGTTATGCAGTGTTCAACATGAAGAAATTTGAGTTAAGCATCCTCCTCACTCTGAATTAGTTTTTTTCTTTCTTTTTAGGAAAAAAAAAATTAAACCCCCCAAAATCATCGCGCAAACATGAGTCTTCTAACCTGCAGCATAATTTAGATATAGCAATTAAGTAGGATAGATACATATGAAGCTGCCCTGAACAGAGAGTAGAGCTAGTTTTTTGAGCTAGTTTTTCCTTTAAATTTTTTGGAGCCTAGAGATCAATTCCTAATCTTCTAAGCATTTTACCCTATGCTTCTGAATACACCAGTAAGAACAAACTATTCCCAGTAGCTGTAACCAAACATCTATTTCATGTGCACACAGCTTTAATGACTTATTTCTCACAAGTGTGAAACTGAACAAGCGTTTACATGTCACTTCATAGCTTTCGTAATCTGTTCTCAACATTTTGGTTTACGGCAAATTAACTTCTAACAGTCTAGCACTTCTTCCCTCCCCTTCCCCAAATTCTTTAGTTCCATTCTTAATGAAACAAAACTCAAAAGATTGTGCAACACAAAGAACAGCACAGCTGCAATGTCAAGACAAATTAGTCTAAATACAGCAAATGAGAATATGAAGAAATACTGTGTTTGGGAAAGTGATTTTTTTAATTAAATTTTGGATTAATTATTCTTAAAGTAGAAAGCAAGCATCCACAGAAAACAATGTCAGCTGTATGCAGCTCAAGACAATGAATACTGAACGCAGAAAGCACACCAAAGTGGAAAAGTATGTGTTACCTCGTGTTTAGAGTTGTTTTTAGAGCAAAGAAAGAAATAAAGCAGGTACCAGCACGTAAGGTCCTTCAAGCTTCTGTTTTTCAATACAGTAATTTTTTTCATACTTTACGCCTTCCATCAATTTTCAACAGCTCTTTTAAACTATTTTGATGGTATAAACAAGCTGCTTTACTGTAAGGCAGAAATTCCTTTATGCCAAAGGAATACCTCATTTTCTACAGAGCCCCTTCAGGTAAGGAGGGTGGAGCATGGTTATTTTTCTGGAGTTGATCAAAACAGGTAAGTTTTTCCATCGCTATAGTTACCCACAACACTGGTGTACTGGTGTAACAGATAAGATATTTCCTCCCAAGTCACAGCTGTTCCCGACTGCCAGGACAGCTGGACAGTGGCAGGACAGTGTAAATGTTGCAACATTTGGGTAAATGTATTGTTTCATCTTCATATTAAACACTCTTCAGCCATACCCAAGAAGCAAAAATTGGTGTGATTAGTCAAAGACTCATCCAGACGACTCTGGGAACTACGGTACCAGAGATCATAGAAGGCTGCCGCTATGCATGTTAGCTAATCCTGTAACTACTGTTGTGAAGCAATGGAGCAGGTGATAAGAAAATGTTGTTCCAAGTTTTTGCCTAATATACAGATTATATCCTCTCCCCTCCCATCAGCATCAGCCTTCTTTTCTTCCCGTTCTTCTTCACAGACCGCAACAGGACACAATACAGGTTCTCCTACTCCTGTGCAGGACAACACGTGGCCACTTACTCCATCACAGAATGAAATCCAGAGATTTCCACATGCCCCAGTTTCTCTTTCCATTCCAGCAACTGCGAGGGAACGCATGAAGGTCTGACAAAATAGCACCTCTAACCCTTCTGCAGACAGGCTGCAGCAGCCTTGTTTTAGAGTGAGTTTGTCCAAACCGGGTAGTATAGCACTAATACACTACTGTATGTTAAAAGGGAAAGAAATAGGCAGGAAAAAAAAAAACAACACAACAAGCTTATCAGTAAATATACTGAAGTTATGTTCAGCTACAGCCATAGAGCACAGCTCATTTCAGAAGATAACCACATTAAATACATTTTATAAACACAGGGTAAAACTTAGAGGATTACAGTAAAAGCTGTCACCAAATAGTTTTAGAAGAGGCCTTGAAAAAATACAATCTAGAACTGTATAACTCTCAAAGGAGAATTTATTCAAGTTAGAAGCTATAATATCCAAAATGCCTTCTCATGCACCAAAGCATGCGGTTACAAGCCTGGATTTAACTGTTTGTTTTCCTTCTAGCTCTTCTTTGGTTCCAATGAGAACTGAGAGCAATTACTCGTCATTTGCACTACCACCTCAACTATTTGTTCCGTATTATCTCCACATCCTTCTTAAATTCCATTATACGTGCATCTCTGAAATATTAGGTTAAGGTGAGATTAGTAACTCTGCTAAAACTACATGAAAATACCAAGTCACGAGCTGAACACTAGAGAGACTGCACGGCGCAAAGGACACGGCTCTGCCAGTAATGGGCTGAATCCAGAAGGTAGACAGAAGTCTACAACTACTGTTGACCTTGCTAACAGAAGGGACCAAAGCTGTGATTTAAAGGAGCTCAGATGTCTCCGCTGACTGTTTTCAAGAAGTGCTGGGCCCCTTCTGGACAATTAGCCACTGTCTAAGTAAATATTTGAATAGCTCTGGACATTAGTGGTATTTTTGATCTTCAGTTTCTATTCTCAAGAAACAATGATGAAAAATATGCCAGAATTATCCAGTCTTGCTAAAGTAATGAATTAAAAAAGAAAGTCACAGATTTCTCTGGATTGTTGATGGGTCTACCCCGATCCTTTCAGTGCAAAACGCATCAGGAGATACACATGATGTCCTCAAGCCAACCTTCCATAGGCAGCTGTATTAAAAAAACATAAAAGGAAAGTATTCAAGGACTGCCCTCAAGTGTGCCTTGAACAGGCCCTGCGTTCCAAACAAAGAAGCTAGACCTTCCAATATTTCATTTCGAAGGGAGTCCCTTAGTTATTTACCTCCTGGCAGGCAACACAACCTTCAATTTCTCACTAAAGCTTTATTTGTCCTTCACATAAAAATCCACTGTTTTGAGGCCATGGGGATTCCTTTAATATTGAACTGCAACAGCAGTTAATGCTTAACATACATGCACAGTAATAATGTTACAGTTGCCTTGCAACCAGAAGCTCATGAAAGAACAAGATAGACTTAAACAGGAGTCTATAGTGATGAGTAACAAGGAAGCAGTCACCCCCCCCCAACCCACCCAAATACTTTGGATATCCTACATTTGCAGAGTGAAACTACAGATAAGATCTACTCAGGTTAAGAGGTGAAGGTAACAAAATAAATACCCTGAAGAATTAAGTCACAATGAAAAGCAACATCAATTTAAAACTGTATTTGATTTCCAAAGAAATAAGCATCCTTTCTCTCTCCAACTCTGCACAAAATACTGCTTTGTAGTATATGAAGTCTCAGCCTAGTAAAAACATAAGCTATTACTTGAATCACCTGTTTTTAAATAATTATTAATTCACGTTAGTAATTAATGTTCCTGTTTTCTTCATCTTCATGACCGATACATACACATAAAATCCCCTGCTTCTCAACATACATATTTAATCAGCTGGGAAGTACCAAATTTGTACAAAACTAGGTTAAATCTTATTTAACTGAAATTTGTAAGTGGGTTTGTTAGTAGTAACAAACATCTGTCATGCCATTTGCTAAAGAACAAGTATGCTACACTCCATATTTACATTACTGCCCTGTTTAGCATATGTAGTATTTAGGGTCCAGTTACAAAATTTCTTCCATTTTCAAAACTGATAATCACCACTATTTCCTGTGAATGGTTCAGTTATTGTAGTGGTTCCTGTTACATGGAGTCAACTCACATTGAGTAAATCGGAAGAAAGCTGAAACCGAATTAAGTAGCTTCCTTATTCAGAACTTAGTGCCACAAAACTGTTTACAATGGGTAGACAGTAAAGGTAAGATAAGTGATGCTATTTAAAAAAAAGAAAAAAATCACAGGAAACTAATACCACTAGTTATCTCTCAAACATTAATCATTGATTTCCACTCTTTACTACTAGAGCTAATTATGCCATACCTAGGGCGAGTGAACATTGCCTGGCTAAATTGCCTTTTGTATAGTTTGTTAAGGGCTTAGTTAAAAAAGGGTTGTGTCTACAGAGAGCGGGATATGAAAAGTGCTTAGGGAAGGACATTGCAACAGAAACTTTTGTTACTGTTGCCTTATCGTGCCCCTACATTGTCTCCCCCTCCCCTTCCTTTAAGGGCTTCATTTCCTGTGATCTTACTCCAAAGTGGGTAACCAAGACTGGAGTAGAAAACAGCTTTGTTCTCCCTCTCATCTGAAGTGTAGGTTAAGTACTCAAGAATGTTACCTAAATAATACAATTCCTGCTCAAGAAACTTTCTTCTTGAGAGTCCAAGTGGGAAAGGTATCATTACCTAAGTTTTACAGTGGTCTGCCCCTAATCAAACTCCCTGTTGCCTTACATAAAGCTTTTCTGCATTCCCCACGATTGCATCACTCTAGATTTTGAGTGCACCTTTACTTGGGGCAGGGGTTCAGGTACATAAAACACGAACAAAGGTGGCTCCGATTTCTCCTTAAGATCATTGAATTTCTGTTCAGAGAGGCCACTACTTTATAAACTTTCCAACCATGAAGAAGCTCAGCTATTCGAGCTGAACTACTCTTATCATTTCTATACCAGCAAGTGGCAGTTAGCAACTTTACGTTATGGGTATGCCATCTCCACCTTTCTGCACCTGACAACTTTTATATTCTTTCTTCCCAAGAGGAAAGAGATTTGAGATTTACATGCTTTTAAAATTAATTCCACCCTCAGACGTCAGACCTGACCTGTAAAGTGCCTGGTCTTTCTAATGACTACATGCCACCAGACATTTCATCTAGCTGCCTTGTATATACATACCATACGTGCACACCAACCTGTCTACTTTCATCTGTACTTGCAGATACTGCTTGGTTGATGTATAACTGCTTCATACACATGTAGCAGCATATATCACTGTTTAAATCACTGACTGTACACTTAGATCTCTTCCCTCCAGTTTTTGCAGATTTCTGATTTCATATGGCTATGAAAAATGAAGGCCCTTCTCACAGGTTGCCCAGAGAGGCTGTGGAAATCTCTATCCCTGGAGATATTCAAAAGACATCTGGACACAGTCCTGGGTCACTGGCTTCATGTGGCCCTGCTTGAGCAGGGGGGGTGGGCCTGATGACATCCACGGGTCCCTTTCCATCCCTACCATTCTGTAATTCTCTACTTCAGTGTACCAACTCCCTGCTCAACAGCCCATTCCTCTTCCTTTCACAGAGGAAGTACATAAGCCAGCAGAGACCTTGCAGTATTTGTCCCTGTGTTAACTGCAAGTTTATCAACACAGAATCCGAACTGGAAAGGATTCCGATTCCTCTTCCACATCTCTCCTCTATTTCACCTACAGGAGTTCTTGCCTGTAATAAATTATCCTGCTCTGTCTGAAACAGCATCTGTTCTACTTCCATTTCTCCTTCTCCTTTGGTCTCAAGTCCTTTCAGCTGGAGAGAGGGTCCAATGAAGCAGTGCAGAGCACCTAGAAGAATTTCTCGTGGAATTAACATATTTTCAGCTGTGTCCAGAACATACACACACCATACTGTTTTCAAAAACTAATGATGCCCACCCTTCAAGCTATTAGATGCTCTCCAGTAATGACATTCACTTGCCAGCTTCTTGAGGGTACTCTGAGCCCTCACAGGCAATTCTGCCTGCTTTGAATTTTCATGGCTTTTAAAGCTTGGATAGAGCAAGCATATTGTACTCTTGACAGGTAACAATGAACAGGGAGAAAGACAGCATCTCTGCTTAAGCAGTGTAAAAGTGCAGAACATAAATTGCCAGTGATGTTTGTTGCGGATTTCAAATGCCAAACTAATCTAAAAGCTGAGAAGGATTAGCAGTAGGTAAGACAGCATGGTAAGAGGGCTGTTGGAGGCCCAACTATGTGTTTACTCTGCCTTATGCTGCAAAACAAGCAAGATACAAGTCTAGACTGAAGTGAAACTTGGGAATGTGTATGTGCTGACTCCTTCAGCCGGCACAAATTTAAGGCATAACCAAGCATGAGAACTGAAGCTTTCAAAGTACTCATGCTCCAAAGCTGACCTCTTCCCTCCTGCCCAAAGGCATCTTATTAGACCAGTAGATATTTATTCTCCACAAAATTAATCTCATTATGCTCTGTCTATCATAGCTACCAAACCACAAATACTATTCAATTTAAAGTGTTATTGGCAGTAGCCACTGAAAAGTAACATGCAGTTCAAAGAAAGTGAATCCTTCTGCTCACATCTACCATGTCAGCCTTTGAACCTTCCGTATGCCCAAGACTAACACAGAGCTCCAACATGGCTGTGACAGCCCAGTTACAATCCTGTAAATTCAGGAACTTTAGTTACAATCCCAGTAGGCGGCACCACCAAACTTTATTCTTCCACAGCAGATCTATCGGTAAAGATGACCTAACTTGCATTTATTTAAATGTCAGATTTGAAACTACTTTACAGCTTGCTGGCCAAGTGACACAACAAGGAAACACTTGGCTACTCTTTTCCACAAAATCTGGTTTAAGCCCTGTTGAAGTCAAGCGACTAGAAATTCTACTTTGTTTATATACTGACAAATGGCAGTGTCAAAGGATTTGTAGTGTTTCAGAGCTATGTTGACATTAGTGTAACAAACACATTAGTCCCTCACCTTCATTAGCACAAGTTTGCAGCAAATGTCCAACCATTTGGAGAGCAGTTATTTATTGCCAGCTATTTGATAATCTTGACAAAAATGAAAACATGCCCCTGAGTCAGTGAAAAATCCACATAACAAATTCATTTTAGAACAAGTATTAGATAAGAGCTCAGCATATTCTGTTCAGTGAACAAGAACACAATCCAACTTTTAAATACACATTTTTCTCCAGCTTGCCATAAGCTTAGTCATCCTCTGGAATATTTAGTAAAACTAGGTATTTTAGTCTGCATGTTTCCAAAAAATTACTAGAGAACAGTACTGTCAGAACTACTTAACGGAAAATATGAAGTCATCATTCATGTTTTACAATTTATGTAACTGACTTCTCAAGAAGTCGCTAAACCGAAAAAGACTGACTACCTTAAGACCAGTACCTCCCATAGCACTGCAATTGCTATAGTACTAACTTGCATGCAGATGAAAGCTGAGTCACTTTACTCATCCTTCCCAACTCAGTCACTAAGTCATTGTTTTGAATCAATTACTATATGAAAAGGAAAGTGATTATGCCATAACTCAGTATCTCACAAGAGGAACAAGCTAAGAAGGAAAGCTTCCCTTTTCCCTTAACAGTGTTACTCACTAGAAACAGAAAGATACTATAGTTGAATGGAAATTCAGCTTCAAAGTTTGTTTAGGAAACAGTAAGACCCTAGAAGGCTCAAACTTCTTGTGAAGTAACTCACTGAATAAGAAGTAACATTTTTAAAAAGCATGGAGCTTAGAGGTTTTTTTTTAAAAAACAAGTTGGTTTTGTTTCATATTTCTCCCCACCCTCCCAAAAGAGTCTACAGAAAACAAATAGTCTTAGCTGGTAAACTTTCGCTTCATAAGCCAACAAAGGTTAAAATGACAAAAAAAATCCAGCTAATACAGTGACCAAACCAGTGATTAATACAATCTTCAAAGATTCTACTTTCACAGGCATTTTAACCAAACACCAGCAAACTGCTCACTTTCTTAAGGGGTGAGTTTTCAAAGACATATTTTCTTCTTTTGCCTGCCTGTGGAAACTATGTTCATTTCCCACAAGCTGAAACATGGCTCGGTCTGGTTTTTCTACATTCAAACAGCCGATTTCCAGAGAAGTTAGACAGCGCAGTAGGCACAGAGATCATTGCTCTTGACGGTACACAACAGCAATCGTAGCATTGTTGCAAGGCAGATAAGCTAGAGCTGTTAACACAACGTTATTTGATGTGTTCAAAGAACTATCTTACCTTTATCTAAGGATTTTAAAGACTGTGTAATTAAAATACTGCAATCTCTTTACAAGTTGAGTTGTCAGATTCAGACTGTTATGCTGGTGGTAGATTTGCTACAGCTTGGAACCATTTATGACTACTTAAATATTTAGAGCTTGTAAATCCTATTCCTGAAAATCTCTCCAAGAATGAGGTTTCAGTAGACAGCCACAGAGGTCCTGTTCACAGCTACGTGGTTTTATCCTACACCTTCTCCTCCTTTTGCCAATGCACAGTGGCTAGTCCAAGTCTAAAATGTTGATGAGGTGATTTTAGTCTCTAATTAGAAAAACTAATCAACTTGGCCAAGAAAATGGACAGCTGTTCTCCCTGCCTTCCGGACGGGTTGGTGAGCTGAATGGGCTCACCCAAGGATCAGATGAAGACCACAATTAGTGCAAGGTAAGATGCGGATTCAAGGGGTGATCCCTAGTGACAGCTTGCTACCACTAGGCTGCCTTGAAGGTTCATTTTAAGTCAACAGAAAGTTTGGACAAGTTACTTTTAAGCACATACTCAAGCATTTTCTCAAACCAATGCTGAAAGCGGAGTATTTGAGAAGCTGTCACACAAGTTCAAACAGATGGCAGAAGTGACCAGCACCAGGGCACGTTTAGGTGTAGAATTCAACAGCCAAACAAACTTGAATTTCAAAAGGCTCACACCAAGGCAGCCACCTCAGCTCCGCAGCTGTTCCGGCATCCCTTGGCCTACCATGGCCTCCCATCCCAATTGTGATAACTCACTTGTGTCAAGTGTTAATTTGACTGACATATAAATCATTATACTAATATAATTGTTTACAAGAACAAAGCGTTCATTCAGAAGTGTAAGCACAGATGTAAATCTCTCCCTGCATTGTGACATATCTTCTTTCAAACTAAAACCTCAGAAACAGATTTCACCAGTCTGTGCCTATTCATCCACGTGTAACTATATTTTGAAAGACTGTCTTTTTTTAAACAGACTAAGAAGCCTGTGATCACAGGTAAAAGAACTTAGCATCACATGTAAATCAGCTTCAGACTGGCCTTGCTGCAAGACCTCTACCACATTCTACAAAAGACAGGCAGGTATCAATAACTCAGTTTTACCATCAGTGTGAATAGCCAGAAAACCTCAAAGGTCAGGGAGCAAGGTTTATTAATAGAGTGATGCTATGGCTTTTAAATACCGAGGACTGTGGAAAGGTTTAGTACTAGAGATACATAACAAAAACGTCCCCTCCCCTGCAAAAGGATCCAGAAGCAAAATCAAAGCACGAGAAGCACTGGGAAAGAATAATACTTCACAGCTGATAAAGTAGAAAAAGATTTTAAAAGTGCAGTGCTAAAATGGCAGGGATGGTGCTAGAAAACACAACATTAATCTTCCCTCAACCTGTCTAGTCAGAGTAATTGATGACACTGAGAGCTACAGAAAAGCATTGCTCACCCACACAGATCAGTTAAGGCAGGTCTCGGGAACTGATGCAAACACTGGGTTAGCAGGACACTTAACAACGTCATAATTAGAATTGCTTTTCTCCACAGCTGAGCACATGAACATGCCTGTCTTCTCAAGGCATGCTATAGTCACGTGGTTATTACAGAAAGGAAACAGCATAAGACCTCATTGACTTAGCTGCTTTCCATAAAATAAAAGCCGATGTTACTTCCAAGTACAGGAATCTAGAACTTTTAACTCCACTGCTCTGCTAACCTCCCCAGGACAGGAAAAGCATACACATAGAACGGTTTGGGTTGGAAGGGGCCTTAAAGACCATCTAGTTCCAACCTCCCTGCCATGGGCAGGGACACCTTCCACTAGACCAGGTTGCTCAAAGCCTCATCCAGCCTGGCCTTGAACACTCCCAGGGATGGGGCATCCACAGCTTCTCTGGGCAACCTGTCCCAGTGCCTCACCACCCTTTCTGTGAAGAACTTTTTCCTGATATCTAATCTAAACCTCCCCACTTTCAATTTAAACCCGTTCCCCCTTGTCCTGTCACTACAGGCCCTTGTAAAAAGTCCCTCCCAGCTTCCTTGTTGCCCCTTCAGGTACTGGAAGGTGCGATAAGGTCTCCCCGGAGCCTTCTCTTCTCCAGGCTGAACAAGCCCAACTCTCTCAGCCTGTCCCCATAGCAGAGGTGCTCCAGCCCTCTGAGCATCTCCGTGGCCTCCTCTGGACTCGCTCCAACCAGTCTATATCCTTCCGATGTTGTGGGTTCCACAGCTGGATGCAGTACTGCAGGTGGGGTCTCACCAGAGCAGAGTAGAGGGGGAGACTCCCCTCCCTCGAGCTGCTGGCCACACTTCTCCCGATGGAGCCCAGGATACATGATTTTTTAGACCAAGTATTTCACCAAAACACTGAAGAGCCACTCTCTCCGGATCTACCGAGGTTAGGCACCACACTACCAAGGACCATTCAAGGTATTCCTGTCCCCCCTCAAGTCCTTCACAATTAACACAATATCAGATATAAGCCACTGCAGATGTTTTTGCTTATTCAGCCGATCTACCTCATTCCAGAAGAAGGAGGAATTTAATCATTGCACTGATCACTCATCCAAGACCATTTCTTCAGAGCAGATTAGTGATTCTGAAAGCATTCATAGGGTTTGCTGACAAGTCTCCGACCCTCAGAAAAAAGTCACAGGAGATTATCCCAAGCACCTTACCCCTGCAAGCCATACTGCAACTCCAGCTTTATTTTAGAAGGCTGGACAATTGCAAGCCATTAGTAACTGATTAATACTTCAAATAAATTTCAAGTCCTTTGAGGTGTCTTGGCACATTCTCTTCAAGACAACCTTCCTTAATGGGACTTTCACATTGATTTTCTGTGAAATATATTACTGTTTTCACCTACACTCTTCAAGCTTCAGATAGTTTAGTGCATGGAAGCAACTGGCTAGTGACACCTTATGCTACCATCTTGGACATTGATCTACAAGCCACAATCCAATCCATGGGTCGGTCACAATCTGCAAATCTCTATTATCTGTTGTTTGAGAGTCCAAGTTTCCATGCACCTTTCAAATTACACAGCAAATTCATTTCCAAAGTATGCCTGAGATTAGTCTCCACAAAAGCTTGGGTGTAACTGAAGTGGTTTAAGGAAAACATTCTGAATAGTCATTTCAGATTTGTTAACTAATGAAGATGAAAATCAAATACTTTACACTATTAAAGAGAAAGAAGGGAAATGCATGAATGTTTGAACAAGAGGTCAGTGTTCTCCACACCATGCAAGCAAGACGCTGTAGCACAGAAACACATGCAGGAAAGTTGGTGTTGCAAGCAACACATTCAAAGGATCTTTGATACGCTTTTCCCATTGCCCTGATGGAAGTGGTGCTAATTAAACAAGTGCTATAAACTGTTTATTTCACACTCCTTGATACGTAATTACTTGTTTATCATCAAGATAGAGTGGGCAATGGGAATGGTGACTGAACAGCCTGAATAGACTTCAAGGACTAGAGTTGAGTAACTTGTGGAACAGCTACATTTTGGTGGGCACTCTGGAATCCTAATTATGGGTGCTTGAATTCATATGATTACCACAAATGAAGAGGGCTTTTTACTGAGACCCACCAACCACCCCATCCCCACATGCTCAATTATGCTTCCTGACTCTTTGGATGAGTATATTGTCTGAAGAGTCATTCGTAGCCTCACTCACATCTACTTTGAAACTGATAAAAGACCCCTTCTACAGGAAAAGCTTAGACATCTGTGTACTTAAATAAATGGGTTTGTGTTTTGGTTTTTATTTTTTTAATTAAAATAAAAAATCAGAAAATTGAAAAACCTTCAATAAAGACTGATTTTTTTTTTTAATTAGTACTACAACTAAAATGCGACTGCAAGGCTGGATTACAGATAAATAAAGATTGCAATACACAGGTTGCAAAATTAGAAGATTTCACACTGGTGGCAACTTCACTTGACACAATGCTAGACAAGCTCCTAGTAGAAAATAAAATACATCTATGAGAAAAACTCTGAGCCAATAGTCTTGTGCCCACTTCAGCTCCAGAAATACATACATACATTTATTTCCTAATACTTGTATTAAGTACATCCCTCTATAAAATGTTAAAGTGCAGTTTTCTAGAGCATGCATCTAGGATATTTTCTCAATTGTTAGATTCCCTCTATTTTCTTAATAAATAAACCCAAGAACATCTAAACCACAGAACCATACCAAATCACTTATAAGTTTCAAGTCCAACTAATATGTCTATTTCCGTAGCTAAGTGTCTTGACTACTTTTTGCTTCATACCCACTGCACAGCATGCTACCACAGTATACGAAACGCATGTGCTGTCCACGGTAATTTACTGGTGGCATGTAGTTGGAATCATTTTGCAAGGGAAGAGTTAGTTTTGATGACACTTTCTGGATCACATGCACATGTTTTGCTTGAACTCGATCCAACTCATTTTTCAAAGAAAAAAGGTTAAGAGCTTGTGGATTAAACTTTGTAAGTAAGCTTATGCATCTTGGGTTACATTACCATGAAATTTTTAAAAATGAAGCAGCTAATTTCACTCATCCAAAATGCTAAATACAGAGAGGTGGCCTTGGCAGTGGAATACTGTATCCATATTTGATCACAGGTACTAGAATCCTAGAGATGAAGACAAAAACCAAACTGCTATGCCAACAACCCACAAAAGGCTCACCCTTGTATAGTTTCAAATACCCTAACTTGCCTTTTCTTCTACAGAAGATTCAGTGTGCACACCGAGTGCAGTACTCCCATATCTGAACTAAAACTATAAGCATAAGTGAACTTCATTGAATAACAGGGATCTTGAAGACACTGGAATAACAATACATAAGTATTAATAGATTATAGATAACTATAAACCATTTATTTCCCAAGGCTTTAGCGACCTGAGAGTCTAATTAGACTGACAACTGCAGTAACTGCATAAATTAGTAATTAATTTAGTAACTCTTCATAAACATACCTTGGAAAGAAAGTTAGTTTTAGACTATTTATGAATGCCCTAATTACATGAGTAATATTTCCCTCTTTACTCAGTATTTACCCATTCCTGTATCAATGTCATGCCACCTAAAAGATTTGTTCAATCCTACAAATATACCTGGATAATTTCAAAAATTAAGCAGTTTGTAGGTGAATGAATATACCTACTCCAGTTAAGACAGCAGTACACAAGCTCTGCGCCCTGGTCTCTCACTACATGATTTTTTTTTTTTTGTTAAATAAATATGACAGTGCTGGAGCTGAATGCTTTTGCTTCCCCCTTTTGGTTAAATTGAAGAGAACTCCTCTAAAAGGAGAGATTTAAGCTGAACATTTTTGAGGATCCACATGACAGGGAAACAGATCACTGTTCTCTCAGAGCTGAATACTGAAAACCTGCTGTACAGAAGGACATTCCTGTCACAGAACTTCAGACACTGATCATTGCCTTGCCCCTGGCCCTCCATGAATCCCATTCAACAACCAAATCTAGAAGGATTTCCCAGGTACTATGCTGACATACAATAATTCCTACTTATCCAGCAACAGCATTATTCTTCCAGAATTAAAAAAAAAGTTAGCATAGGTACAAGAATCTCAAATGTTCCCAAAATAAGAGTTTGTACAATAGTTTTATTAAATATAGGTCCACTGTCTAAAACACAATATTTTGATACTTCTTGAGCTTTATTGTAAAACCACAAGAAAAACTGTTATTCCTGTATTTGTGTAAAACCAATTAAGCAACAGCTTTACCTTATACTGTGATTTTTCAAATCTTGAGTCCTGACATATCACAGGAAGAAAATCTCCTAGTCCGCAGAAGTTCAGCTCCAGTAATTGACAACTGCAGCCAAGTAAGTTACTACTCTTGCAATAGACCGGCAGGAAAGATAGTGTTACACTCCTGCTGCAGTTTTATGCATCTGCAAATTATAGTAAACCAGAGCTGGCTTGTTTCAAACTGGGAATGGATTTTGTCCCTGTGTTTTCAATATCAGAAGCATTCAAGTTATCACAGCATGAAATAACAGGTTTTTAATACTGCAGTGGATTTTATGCTGTGGAAATTGCTACATGATGCAGTGGTGACATGTTTATATAGAACACTCATAGGAAGGATTATACAAATCATGAATGTCAGCAAAATGGAAAGCATCTGTTTAGGCTGTGGCATGCTGCTAAGGCTCTCTTGACTGCCCATTTGTGATAGGGTACACAGCCCAGTTGGAGTCACAACAGCAAACAAGTGACAGACTTTCATGTCACTGCCTACTGCAGAAGCCAGGCAGCCTTCGGATCGTAGCTGCTAACACAAAGCAAACTCAGATCACCTGCATTGTTCACGGACAGCCGGCAATCAATCTTACTGCAGATGTTTCAAGGGGACAGTACTAGAGCCTCATTTTAAGTTTTTATATAGAAGCACACTGAGGCTTGATTAATAATCAAAGGATGAGGAAGAATTTCCCCTGTCACACATTAAAAAAAAAAAAACACTGCAACAAAACTCCAGAAAACACAGACATTTAACTACTGAAGCAATTGTACATGGAAGATACATGTCTTTATAAAATCCATTTACAGCTTTTTGGACAAAACACCCTCCAAGAATAGTTAAAAGCCTACATAATGCTCCAGAGTATTAGCTTTGCTTTGGACCACCAGTTTAGCTGACATGGAAAAGACTAGCTGTGTAAGACTTCACACATCTAGACACATTGTTCTATTTAAGGCAGCATTGACTTGCATCAAAAAAGTTGGCTTCAAATCAGCTGATTCAGATGATATCTTATGAATTAAGTACTAGTAGTTTTAATAGAAGTCCACCCACTGTTGGTCAAGCCAACCTTTTCTGGTATCATGATGGGGAAATCAAGGAAAAAAGCTTTGCCAACAACAAAAAGGAAAAGCAAAGCAGGACACAGGATCTGCAGGAAACGTACATATGAACAGATCCCCAATTAAATGTAAAGGGTGTTGACTGCTGCGTAGAAGCTTAAGCCAAAATTTCAAATTCCCCAGGTCAGATTAACTACATCTCCTTCTTGGAGTATATGTATTTTGTTTTTAGTTTTAAAGTCACCTCACACTGTGACATTTAGAGATGAATGAAATGGTTATGGAAACCCAATCATAGCGATACTAGACTCTAAATTTAGTTTTCTATTACTGTAAGAGACTGGGAACACACAGAGCGTGCTTTAAAAAGGTCTCTGAAACAATGTTATAAATAAGTGTATGACTTAGGCCTGAAGGAAGAACAGCTGGAGAATTTAGGATCCTCCCATATTTTAATTCATGGTGATGTCATAATTTAGAGTTCTTGGAAACTTTGTCAATTCGGCATTTAAACCACATCAATAACAGTCATTAAATCTAGTGTACATCTCTGTTTGCTTAAGCATCAATTTAACTTTTATGAAGGGGAACATGCAGAGCTCTTAGCTGTAAGAAGCCATACAAGCTTTCTCAGAACTTTTCAAATTGCCTTAAAATATACTTTGTGTGTTTAGAGACTCTTTTAGACTCAATCTTGTGCACCAATGTTTAAGCACTCTCTCTGCAAGCTTTACAATGCATCGGAAAAAGATTGCTCTGCCATTAAGTGTTTCACAGCACAGATTTGAAGGGGCTCCTTTAGGGTTATGAAACAGCATTTCACTTCCATGTTTAAAAAAAAAAAAAGTAAGGTTTGGGAGGCCCTTCTAAGTTTTGAAGATGAGGCATTTTACAAAATTTTAATATAGAAAAAGGTAAGACCAGCCAAAGAAGGCTTAAGTTGAAGTATATTTCAGATTGCTTAATCCTTTGATTGTTATGCAAGTGTATTTCATAACCTTATTTGAAGGACCAAAGAACAGTTTTAATACTAACAATGGGCTCAGTCTGACAGCTAATGCTAACCCGAGTGTGCATCATGCCCTCCTTCAACACTCCAATTTATGTAACTCCACACTAACATGGTTTTAAAAATAAACCACACAAGGAAACAAGGTTCAGACAAAAAGCGCAAGATCACACAGCTTGTTCTCTTTGATCAGCATCTGCTAGTTACAGAGACAGTATCACCCCAGAAACGGTATTAAAGATTTTCTTACTTCCATTGGCAGCCCCCAGAGAAAGCTATGAAGACAAAATACGCAGGATTCCTGAAGATGTGCTCTTGGCTTGATTTCTTGAGAGATCTTTTTCGCCTTTCCTCCCAGCCTTCAAAAGGAACAATTTGCCTCCAAGGCATTTCAAGCAACATTTCCAGCAGGGGTTTTATAAGTATTTTTTTCAGAAATGTGCAAGATTGCTATTGTACTCGTCATTAAAACAGCATCTTAAAGCTGCTAACATGCTGGCAGAAGACTATGGGAAGAAGGCTGAGGAGTCATTCATTAACAGTAACAACCTTCAAACAGATTCAGAGGTTATGCTTGCAAAGGATTTCATATCCAGGGCTACAGAAAAGGGCACAAGATTTAAAACTCTGAACTCTAGGAGGATGAAAGTGATGTAAAACTCTTAGTTAATAGTTTTAATACCCACCATTCCTGTTAAACAGAACAGAAAGTTAAGAATAAGAAACTCAAAGTACTGAGCCTGCAAATGAAAGGGAGCAAGTGCAAAACTCAAGGAGACAGGAGTTAAACAACAGCAGTTAATTTCCCCAAATGAACTGACAAAGAAGGGCAGTAAAAAGGACTTCATAGTTACCCAGAAGTGTGCATGACAGTTGACCATCATGGTCCTCTCAATAAGCTCATCAGGACACTCCAGAAGATGGTGCCCGGAGACCACACCAGCATTGTTAACCAGGACGGACACCTCGCCAACCTCCTTGCGGACTCTCTCAGCTGTCGAGTAGACATTTTCTCTTTTGCCCACATCACAGGTGTACGTGTAAACCTGCAGGTTGCAGTGGGACAGCGCATCTTTTTCTCCATCTCCAGCTACTAAGGAATACAGACAAAAGGACAGAGAGGGGGGAAATAAAATTCTTACTGGAATCTTGACATGGCAGTAAATAGTGGAAACGGCGAATGCGCTCCCACTGTGGCAAAAAACTTCTGTTTACTTTGGTGTCACCACAGCACACACGAACTCGTCTATTTACAATTGCTGCCAGGGCGTTTTAAAAAAAAAAAGCTGCAGGTTTTAAAGCCGCTGCTGGAGCCCAAGACTACACGAAGCAGATTCCTGCTCCCCAAAGACAGAGTGCGGGCACAGGACCGGCCCAGGCTGGCGGAGGGACCGGCGGGGTGTTCGACAGCTTCGTGCCCGGCGGGCTCC
>NW_010255967.1:0-19779 GCF_000690775.1 Eurypyga helias
TCCAAGTAGATGACGTCAGTTGCCATAGCAATGAACCATACACTAACGCCTGTAAGAACCAAGAAGAAGGTCCTTACACAAAATGTTTGAAAGGACAGAAAGGAAAATACAGCTAATAGGAAAAGTGAAAAACAACTACATATGCATCTATGAAGTGACATGAGGTAAATCTGTTAGGAAAGGAAAAGCAAAGCAGAAAGTTCTCAATTTGACAAAAAAAAAAAAATCCTCTTTTTCCATCCTGCTCACAAATAGTAATTTTTAAATAGTATGTTCGAAACGGTATAAGTTAAAAGGCAAATTTCAACTAACAGTGGATTAAGTGTTCCCTAGAATAATACAGAATATAGATCACTTCTTGTGTATACATGTTCTCGATAAAAAGCTGTGTCTGCTCATCTTCATAAATAGTAGGAAAACTTACTACCTACACAAGGTCTTCTCCAAACATGATGAATTATTTTCTAGGTTAAAACCTTCCTCATTATTGTTAAATTAGATTACACTGAGAATCTGAAGAGTTTTTCTCATTTCTCTTTTAGAAGTACACTTAATGAACAATGTTTTTTCTGTTTTTACTGTGCAAACATGAGAACAAAGATATCAGCATAGTATATTTAATACTGTATCTCTGGGAACAAACTGTTAATTAGAGTACCAGCTGCATCCAGCTCCATCCTTTGAGTGTAATGAGCAAATCAGTTAGGCATTTAAAAATCCATTTAAACTTGATTTAAATGTTTTGATGGAGACAAGTGAAGTGTGAATTCAAAAATGTTAATTTTGTTAAACAATTGGCTAAAGCTTGAAAAGAATCATAGACTATTGTGCAACAACAAACAGATCTCATCATACTACATCAGCGGGAGAAATAGCCAAGTTCAAGTGAAGAGTAGGTGGCAAGAGAAGTTAATGGTGACAAGCCAAGTTTGACCATAAATCACTTTGGGTCTACATATTTATGTTTTAAAGTGCTACTGTCTTTATATCAGTAGAAATAACCTATATGGCTTTTGTTTTCTCTTGTTCAACCTTCAGGCATGGTCCCACTGTTGTCTTGGAACTGAGATGCCGTAGATTGCTAGAACCAATAAAGTGTGATCTGGTTTTCCTTTGGGGAGCCATGAAAAAAAAGACAAGCTGAAAATGTCTGCAGAAGTAAGGGCCTCTCTGTAAGTCAGTTGTCCAAAACACATGTATCATTTACTTCCTGGGAAGGGTGAACACATCAGATGAAAATAAACTACACAGAGGTTGGTGGGTGCCAAAGGCTGATGTTCAGGTGACTGACCTGGTTAAAAGAATCACTTTTTGCATTTAAATTTCAGATGATTCTGTACCTTCTGCACTATTTTCTGATAATTTGTTCTGTATTAAATAACAAAAGCCTTGGGAGCTTGCTAAGTGCTGTACCTCAGCAACGCCCTGGCCCCCTCCACAGTCATCTTTTGACAGCAGACAGTGGCAAACTCATTAGCTAAAGCTGAGAAGAAAAACCAAAAGGAGCAGCTAATGTACTAAGATGCCCAGCATGAACAGCAGTAATATCCATTCCTGTGACTGCAGCAGTAATAAACCATGGTCGGTGGATTTATAACCCCAGTGAGCTACCACACAGCTAAATACCGTCAGGTGAGTGGACTAGGGAACTGCACAAAGTTTCGTTTGACATCACATATGTAATGACCTATTTTCCTCTCTCAAGGTAATGTAAGATCTCTTTTTCCTTTAATAATTAAGATACAGCTAGCTTAAGATTTGATGTTGGTTTTAGGGTGGTTTTTTTTAGAATTAGAACACAGTACTCTCACACAACCTGTAGCTGAGATTCTCCACTGAAAAACAGAACCTCCTCCAGCCTGAAAGTGGGGAGCTCCTAACCACTGCAAGAGCTGCACTTGCAATCAACCCTTGTCAACAGTTCTTTCAGTTTGGCCTCATTAATTGTAAAGATTCTAATGGATCCAATAGTCACCTGGTATCTTGGCACATTGGAATTAAAATCATCTGGCAAGGAGGAGGACTACATAAATCTTAACAACACAGGTTATATTGACAAAGCCTCCCAAAGGTTTTGCACCATTTTAATAGCTATTTAGACCTAAAAATTTTTTTGACAAGTTGCAAAATCTGAGTCCATTAAATAGGCCTTATAAATTTCAAATACTGATTCATTCTGGATAGTAAAGGATAATGGAGTTAGATGTCCAGAATCACATTTGCAGTAACTTATTAACAGGTTATAGAGATGGTTCCAAACTAAGAAAAAATATACAAGATTAAATACTTTATAGGGATTAACCTACAAAGAATAACTTATGCCAAGTTTTCTACTTATCTGGCTTCCCAATGGGTTATGTATTAGCAGAAAACAGTATATTCTTACTTTCTAATCTTAGCAATAAAATATAACTGTCAGCAGCTTCTTTGACTCTATCAATTCAGCATATTTTCCCCCATCTGTCAGCAAACAGCAGCGCAGTAAACAGAGACACAACAGCCTAACTTAGCTATGAATATATAACAAAGTAAATCACTCATATCAATTTAAGTTAAATTGTTATGGTTGGCAAAAAAAAGACATATATTAGGCAGCTGCTAGATTTGACTTGAACAACTGATATTCCATAGCAGCATGCAAACAATGTGCCTCAGTCCTGGGCATTCTAGACCTAATAGCAGGACATCCTGCTAGGTATGCACGTGATGATCACCTTCTTGGAAGAGTGAAGACTAAACAGCCCTAACAGGGTGCTCAGCTATACAGCAGGTGCTGGCACCTTGATCACTGTTCTCAGTAACGCCCAATTTTAGCTGTAACTAACTTAGAAAAAAAGGAAGGTAAAAAGGAACCCATTACAGCTTTGTGGCCTGAGTGTGGGGGAAACATTAACATGAGCTCATGTTGAGCATATAATAAAGCAGCCTAAGGCTTCTGTAACCTTTCACTATCTGCTACCTGGGTAACCACACTAACTTGAAGAACTGTCTTGTGGGAGATACAGTGGAGTTGCCAAGCACACCATCTCCCTTGGAAGGACTTAGAAAATTTGACCTATTCTCATTTTCAGATCATCTGACTCAGTACAGTTTTGCGAACTGTGAACCTCATTCACAAAGAGACGCTTCCCTCGTGTTCAGAAAAAAGATACATTCCTGATTCAGAAGTATATATAACCTTTCTGGCATCTCTTATTAACTAGATTTTTTAATTAGTTAGGCTGCTAGGCAGATGCTTAAGGCAGCCAAGCTAAAGACAGATCTATAAAGACTTTTGCAGACATGAGAGAGCAAATCCTACTTTCACCAGAGACCAACCAAATATGAATTGCCTCTGAAAAAGTCATGTAGATGTAACTAAAAGAGGCCAAGCTTATTAATTAAAGCACCATGACTATGCAGCTGATTGTTAGAACTAACTCACATCTGGACAGTTTACATCCCAGAGTAAAATTGCATCTGTTTGCAAAAGTGTGTGCAGACATACTCTAAGTACCTACCCGGCTACACTGGGCAGATGGACATCCAAGATCTTGTTGCAAAGCTTGAATTTTAAACACTTACTGTCCCTTTGTGATTTGTCCTTAGTTTCCCCATCTCCTGTGTGTCCATCAGTACAACATGATGATAATGTTTACTCCCTGTAGATTTGCATTTAGGTTCAATACATGTACCTTTCCAAGCACTTAAGGAGTTCTCTTTACATTTCTCCCCATTTCCTCTCTCTCACTTCAATTAACACAGTGCCTTTCTTTATAGAATATCCCACTCTGTTTGCTCTGCTTTTCTCTCTACCCACTCTTTAGAAGGCAAGAGCAGAACTTTCCAACCCACAGTGTTTGGAATGGTTCATAATTAGGCAAAATGTGTTCACTGACACCTCTAGTAATTGGTCATTAGGAAGAAGCTAAGAAAACAAATGAAGGAAAAAGCGTCAGGGAGGTCACTGACTATGGAGCCATTTGAGACTTACAGACGTAATGAATAGCCTTTGGCACAAGGGAGCTCCGGCCACACAGGCTGCCTTCTTTGGTGAATGCTGGGACAGTTAATTTCTTGACCAAAACCAGGTAAACTAACGGCTTTCAAAAGGTGGACATATTTTACATTTTTCAGTTAAAATGACTATTTAAACAAGAAATGGGTGGCCTGGGCAGACTGTCAAGATGGGCACAGTAAGGATTTACCTCTTGAAAACTTTCCCCTGATGTGATTTTACTTAAGGACATATGCTTTGGTGGGGACTGTGTGGTTTCTTTTTTAAGTGCAGAGCCAAATTTTGGAGTGAAGAAAAGTTTCAAATCCTGCAGTTAGGGAATCCTTTTGAGAGAGCAACACTTGGCTTTCATTGGCTTCGCTTTTCCAGAAAGAAAGCATAGTTGGTCCAAGCAAAGGAGAATGGAGTGGAAAAACAGAATGCAGCTCCATACTAGACCTACAGCAAACCTCATCGTAGAAGTTTACATAGACATCACAAAAGTTTACATACAATAAACAATTGGCTCTGCAGCAGAGCCAAGTTAAAATGAAGGCAATGCAAAAAGAAATGACTGGAAGAAACACATTCCAGCATGTACCAATTAATATCATTATTTTACACAGGAGGAGGCGGAGGGTGTGGGGGGTAGATGTATCTTCAAATTGTATCCAATTCTTTCCAAAACAGAAAACTTTATTCATGTCATGTGTTCTGTCACGGCTCAGCCCTCCAGAACACTGAGCAACCATGCCTCTCAGGAAAGTACAGGACACTTGATGGCTTTCAGCACCTTGCAGAAGGAAAATAGACTATTGCATCACGTTTCTGAACACAAACGCTAACTTTTCAAAGCAATGAACCAACAGCGCAGATTTTTCATTGAGGTGTGCAACATGCAAGCTGTGGAAACTGAATCTGACCCAAAGTCAATTGAATGATTCCTATCAGTTTCCCTGGGACTGGGATCAGTTGTTTATGTGTTTTTGAACGAGGCCAGATTGACAGCCCTGGACACCATCAGTTCTGTTTATCCACATAACAAGAACTGTATGGGCAGGAGCATGTGATCTTAACCCACGCTGAGTCCCCTGACAGGGGCCCTCAAATGTTCATTGGAAGAACAGCTTTTTCAGGTGAAAAGGGAATTTACACTGGGTAGCTCATTTGCCCCTTAGCCTCTCTGCTGAAGCTGCCAATTACAGTCAAATGTTGGCAGCTTATTTCTCCTTCCCCAAAGTATTGTCACCTCTGGTGGTGCTGATTTAATTGAAACACTTTTGCTGCAAGTTGAAAAGAGGATTTGTAACTTACTCCAGCCACAGCTGTAGCTAACTAGACCAACTGGCTTTGCAAATTTACTCCTTATGTTATCTTACAAAATCAACTAGAAGTGCCAACCACCTGAGACAGCCCTGACCTTGACGAGAAGGTAGTACCCACTCCTTAAGTTTGCATTTATGAGAATTCATCGCTGACATCTTTGGCTGGGACAAAGGGATTGATTGTTTTTCAAAGGGCCAGCACAAGTATCAACAAACTCCTCAGCAGAGGGACCTTACAGCACTGTACTGTCAGCTACTCCCTGAAAAGCTTCAGCCACATTAAATTTATCTTCTTAAAGGAAATATATGAAATAAAGCATTTCAAATATGCCAATATAAAAACAATCTCTGCTAATCTGCTATATTTTTCCACTTTCTGATGCATATGCATTTCCCACCCTGTGAAGTTCGGGCAAGACTTCCATTATGGAAAAAGTCTAAACAAATGAGGCTTTAGTGAAAGTTAACAGTTATACAGATGGAACACGAAGAATCTACAAAAATTTGATGTGGATTGGGAGCATTCTGCATTATTTTTTTTTTTTAAACAATAAAACTTCACCATATTGAACTCCCCAAAAGAAATACTATAGTTTAATTCATTCTACAGTGTGTCCTAAAAGGACACTAAAAGTCATGTTAACTTTCTTTCAGTTCTTCCATCATCTAACTGTTTCAAATAATACCATTCCTGTCAAAGAACAAGTCTCTTCCACTTCCTCATTCATCCACCCCAACCTTCAGCATGCTTCCAGCTGCCCCGTCCCACACGGCTGCAAACCCCCAGCTCAGAGGCGAAGAATGCAGGTTTGCCTCTGGAACCCACAAGAGAGTCGACAGAGCTCACGCGAGGTGTGTGAGAGTCGTGTTCCTCGGCTCTGCGAGGGGGTGCTGGGCAGCTGACATGAAATCAGCCCTGCAGAAGGGTGTAAGTGGTTTCAAGAGAGGGTCTCTGGTACTTTTCAGGATGTCAACTTCCTTTCTAAACACTTACCTCATGCTATCCAGCCTTTTACCACCTAGCTTTGACACAATGCACACACACACAGAAAGCTCTGCAGCTCAACAAACTCTTCAGCACATACAGATGAAGTCAGTCTAAATAGTTTTCCCCCACTCTGACTCCATTTGGGTGGCTAAATTGTTCTGTCCTTTGAGAAAACTACAGAAGGGAAAAATGCCCATTTAAAACATAAGGTACATGCAAAGAATTTCCAGTCTATCCTTTCCTCAGTTTACAGCTATGTCAGGCTCTTGAGAACAAAGGCCAGGAGAATTTCACAACACAGAAGGGTCTGGTTCAGCTCAGGATCCCTCCAGAAGCTTCCCCTGAGGTCATTGCTCCAGTATTTGCAGCATTGCCACTTTGCACTTTACCTTTCCACACTGGCACCCAGCAGAGGAGGCAAAAGAGAACTATGTCTAAAGTAGTCTTGACACCCGAGCATAATTCTGTTCACAAAACTGTCAGGTTACAGTACCACATACTGTAGAGATAGCCTTGCCTTTCTCTGTTCCTAAAAATTTGATACTGCAAAAGTCACACTTGCTACTTCAGGTCTTCTAATAAAAGAATGTGACCAGCACACAAAATCCTAACAGCTTCCATGATGGTTATCCTCAATGCCTCTGCATGGCAGGACAGTGCTTCCATCGCCATTTTACAAACTGCATAGCCCAGACATTTGTGCTCAGCCCAGACAAAAGTGCGTATGTGCCTGACTTCTGCAGAAATCAAAGGCATGACAATTAGGGGCACTGAACATCTAGGTGTGAGGTTATTTGCATTGACTCTCATGGGAGGCCTGCAGCAGACTCATAACAACTTCCACCCTCTTCCATCCATCGCTCCAGCCCCGTTTGCTAGCCCATTGCTCTAACAAGACTTTTACAACCTGGGCCAGAGTCATCTGTGTGGTTCTGAAAGCAAATGACACCATAAAAAAAAAGAGATTCCCCACACACGCTTTTGTTGCCCACCTCTGAGAGATAAAGATGAGCTCTGCCCACTGACATCTCTATGGAAAATACATAATGTTAAGATAGCCTTTTTATTATTATTTACTTTTAAAATGTGGAATGGCTTTCCAAGCTGGCAGAAAGTAGGTCTGCAAATACTTGCTGAAAACCAAACTTAGTTGTCTTTGCTTGTCTGTACCACTGTGAAATTGGAATTACCATGCTGCAGGAGCACCCGACTGAAATTCAAACAGAGTCCCACTTTCCTCTCAGGATACTCAAATTTTCCAGCATCCCTAACTAATGTAAGGATTAACATTGGGATCATGGCCCAGTGTAAGGAGGGGGCCCAACATCTAAGCCAGGTGCAGCAGGCAGCTGTGAGTCACTCTAGAACAGAAGGGAAACTAGCTGGCATGCCTCAGAGCTGATAGCGGCTGGCTGGCCGGAGGCCTAATGTTAAGGAACTATAATTAGGACCCAAGGGGCTTGGGAAGTAGACTTACAGCAGCATCCCAGAGTCTGCATCACTTTGACCTGAGGGAAAGGCAGAGGCTGAAAATCATCCCATTTGAGGGGATTACAAGCTAGCTGTTACAGGAGAAGAGCCAAAGAAACAGAGCCAAACCCAACACCTTTGTGGTCACAATGCCAAGTCATGTACAGCTTGTAAAAGACTGAAAGCAATATGTTGTGACATCGAGGTGACTACCACATGCCTGTCACCCAGCTGAGAAACCCACACCGTCCCGCAGTCTCATGTAAAAGCACATAGACCAGACACATTTTCTTCAAAATTAATGGCATTATATTCCCATAAAACCAAGGGGATCAGAATAAGCCCAGCACTTCTGAGGAGGAATGGGTTTGCCCCATGGTGGCCGGCCTTCAACACAAGCACATCATCAGTTCCAGACAAGGAAAGAAGAAATAATCCTACCTACAGGTCATCCCCAGTTTGATAACTGCTGTCTGAGGAAAGAAAGATGTCCTTCTGGTTTGGATAGAAGGAATGAACTGGTCAGACCTCTCTGGATGTGGTGAATATATGCAGGGACTTGTTGCCACTGAACTTCATTTGGAATAATTATATAATTCAGTGATTTTGATGGAATTGTCTAATCTCTGTTTGTTCTTCCTGGAGTCCAATAATAAAAAAACCTGTTCTTACATCAACTCTTTTCTACACGATAGCCTTTTGTTCACAATACTATTTAAAAATCAAGTGTATTTAGTCAAACATAATTTAGACTAAACTCTTAAGGTGATATACCTGTGTCATCTGTACAAAAGCAAGCATTTGAAAACTCCCTCCAAAACAAGGGCACATGTACAAACTTGAATATTCACAGTAGGTCCCCAATCTCATGCTTGTCTGAACAAGAGCCCTAGAACAAAGTCTGAACATGACAACTGCACATCTTCAGACAGATCTGCAGTGCCTCTAACCTTGGCTTTTATCCTTCTACTGGATGTCATTCAATCACTTCATCTCCAAGGGGAAGCACTCAGCTCCAGCACAGTTACATACAATGTGGCTGACAGTAACTACATCATGGGACAGAAAATGTGACAGAAGTGACCTTTTGGCTCAGTGAAATCCCAATTAGCTTAGCCAGCAGAGAGAATTAGACAAACATAGAGAAGTCTGATACTGTCCATCCAATAGAGACCTACGAATGCAAGCACAAGTCAAAACATTGCAATGACAGGGTTGCCTTGGCACAACAGCAAATTCCAAATATTTCTGCATTGCCTCAGGATACAGCTCCATTAATATTCTGTCACTATTCTTCTGGTTTTTGGCAATGGTTCTTTTTACTGCTTCATGTCTGTAACTCGTGTTCTTAAAGTTGCAACAAGTCATTGTGCATATATTCTAAAAAGAGCAGATTAAATCACAGAGGTTGAAATATATCTTTCATACCAGAAAATGTATTTGGATTGTACTTCAACCCAAGATCACTGGGATAAACAATACTCTTTACATACGTTAGTCAGCATGAGCGGAAGACAAAAGAAATAAACCCCCCTTTGATCAGAGAGTAAATCATGCAGGATTCTGGATTTGGTCTGACCCTTGGCTTTGAACCCTCGTTTTCATCTCCCTCGCCAGCACCACCCTCACTGGAATCAGCATCAAATATACCAGAAGTGATCCTGAGATACCAATGGTATTTTATTTATCTGAAATTTCTGTCATTTTTTCAATGCAAAGACTGAATGTCTGAGCTTAGCACAATAGAAGAAAATAAGATTCAGGATACCTGTTCTAAAGAGAACCACCAGCATAGGCTGCATTGTTTTCTTTCCTGGCAGTCACTGCTCTTTGGTACAATACAGGACACCAAACTCTAAACCCTTATTCTGCAGATCATCACAATGGTGCTGGCTCAGGAATCTCTTGTTGTCATTATCTCCTTGCTCTATGCAAGCCTGAGAAACTTCTGCAACAGCAATTCCCAAGTTGAGGTCTACAGGGAGCTGCCTTGCTCTTCTTATTTCCACAGAAGCCCTTGGAAAGGAAGAATATGCACCAGCTTAGCTCTTGCAACATAAGAAGATGAGGAGATCAGCCAGCTGGAAGCTTCCCCCAGACATTAAGCAAGAAATGAAAGTAAATCCAATAAGCACCAACTTAAGGCCTGAAGCTGCCAGCCATAAATAAGAAGCAACAGCCTTTAAGTCAAGAAAGAAGTAAGACAGCCAACTGGCCAGCCATCAGGGCAAGGAACAGGGAGAATGAAGTGGAATAAATGAAGGACAAACTCACACAATTTATTTTCTCACTTCACAGGTCTGGCTGTACAGAAACAAATTCATGACCCTCCACAATGGCTGCAGGCATGTTCACAATGAATGAGAAGGTGGTGTCCACATGGCATTTAATGGCTGCCCCAAAAATCACTGAACTGAGCTTTAGAACAAAGATTGAAGAACAGAGGTAAGTAAAGATACAGGGATTATGGGAATGAGATAAAATATAACATGGATTTAGCAACAGTAGATCATGCCAGACTAATTCAGTATCTCTTTCCTAAGTTAGCTGATAGTCTAAGGAATTTCAGCAGAAAAATACAGCAAACTTCATCTAGTCATCTTCAAGGGTTCGTTTCATAATGCCATATCAGAAATATCTTATTACTAAAGATAGCAAGATGGAGATTAATTAGACTGCTGAGGAGCTGCCTACAAAGCTTGATTTGTGTTCACAAAAGCTCCGGTTTTGGATTGGCCATTTCATAATTACATTAACATTCACAGCAGAAGATTGAGGAATGAAACAACAGAACCACCTGATGACAAGAAGTTGGAAGGCCTTCTTAGTAAGATTGAGGTATCATACAGGAAGAAGTTGGTATCTTGTGACTGAAATAACAGAACTAGGATGTAATGTGTCTTGAATCTGTTATTTATTAAATTGCCAAGGGTTGTCATGCAAACAATTTTCAAGAGGTAGATCTAAATGAATGAGAAATTATCAGGACAGAATTTCTTTTTCAGCTTCCCTGGCAGCTGAGTGCAGATCCCATGAATAAAAAAACCCAAAAACATCTAAAGCTTTATCTTAAATCTTGTGATGCAACCAAATGTTTACCTGACAGCACAAAAGCACAAACTTGATTTTACAGCACAGGGTATATAGAACAAGGTTTTGTGTTTTACTCCATACTAGCCATAAATGTAGCCAGCCTGAAGGTCTACACTGCAGGCCTCAGTTCCAAGAGGTACGTGTGTATTGCCCCACTCATGCTAGACTCGTGTTCAGTTACGCCTGAAGTATGGAGAACTGCCTTGAAAAAGCTAGCGGGAGTTGAAACCAGCTCATGAAAAATCTAAATTTAGGCAGCAGATCCAACAAGGCTTCAGCCCTTGAGGTACAACTGTGAGATCCAAAATGCTATGAAGTTAGCTTGCAATAGCATGAAAAGCTTATTGAAGTATGGGGGAAGATGGGGCAGAAGAGAGGTGACAGTGAATGCAGAGAGATAACTCTAAGCATTATAGGTAATGAAGCCATGGGTAGGTCTTATTTTCTTTTAGAGGTTTCTTTGAGTTTCACCTCTTTCTTGGCTGTGTAGACATCACAGAAATTGGCAGAAGTAATCATACCACCCACATAGGATTTCCATTTTTCACAGGGGCAGAAATGCCAAGATAACTTTGATGATTTTAATATCAACTCCAGTCAGATTTTTCTTTACTCTAGCAACAAGATTAAAAATAACTTTTCCATTATTAAATTTCAGTTTGATTTTCAACATCTATATTTTTAAATCCAAGATAGTGGTACAGAACTGATAAACAATGATTTGCTATCACCACCAAAAAGGTAAAGATGAAAAAACGTTCTATAAAACTGGTCTTCAAAATACTATACTTGAAGAAGAAAAAAAGAAAAACAATCTCCATATGGCCCCATTCTTCTCTGTGGATCTGCATTTAGACCAGACTATGTTTACTACATTGCATCTGTCATCCCTCTGACTGAGCTTCCATGGCATCACAGGAAGACCAGGAAATCACATACCACAGAAAACGAAGTCTAATCACTGGCTCACAGACATGACTGAAATGTGTAATATTAAAATTACAATTTGTGGGAGAAAAGACAGCAGAAATGCAAACCTAAATTTAGGCAATTATCAGGTCATCTTTGAGAAAAGAACCAAGAGTGTATGTAGAAGGTGGGTCCTCTGTTAAGTCAGAAAACCAATGTCCTGGCTGTTGAATGGCAAATTTCTAAGGAAGGAGCCTTGTTAATTCTGGTTCCAGACACCTTTTATGAATATTTTCCCTGCTGATTATTCCTCAAAGAGAAGAATTAACAATTAAGGTTTTTAAGGCCTTGATTCTGTAAATACTTATGCACAAGAACAATTTTATGTACTCAGATGGCAGCCCCTCATGAAATGGGATCTTCACTTGCATGAAGTTATTCATTTAGCTCTTCAATATTGTAAGTAAAGCTAAACTAAAACTACAATGAGACCTGGAGGAACTGCATGTATTTAACAATTTGAGCATGCTATCTTTTTTTCTTCATGAAATTATTCATTCACATCATGTTCTGGGAAGAATTCTTTGAAATACTTGTTTTGTTGAACTCACGCCTGCTTCTGGATTCTTCCCCTACCATCTGCTCTATTTTCTGCTATTCACTTTCACTGGGGGTTGGTCACCCAAGTCACTATTATTTTTATTGTTTAGTAGAATGATTAGGCTTTGAACCAAGAAAAAAAAAAGAAATTTCAAGATGGTTGTGTACTATTTCTGGATGGACTGTACTGACATACATGTTTGGAAGGCACATTCAACCTAAAACCTGAAAATAAAAATTTAATGGAAAGACTTTTTTCAGAAAATTAATTTGAAGGCATCCCAGCATTGTGTCTCTCTTCAGAGTTTAATTTTTTTAAAAATGTAATTCCCCAAAATACTGAAAAAACAAAATTCTGTCCATTAGATGAAGGTTTTTGAAACCAGCTCTAATTTAGGGAAGATTTTTCTAAAAGGTATCTTGAAAGCACACATATGAACTCAAAGAACTTATTTGGCTTAGCATGAGTATCTGTGCATGCTCACACTTTGCTCTGTTGTTTCACATTATTTATTTTTAAAACGGCATCATCTTATAAGGATACATTCAGCTCAGTGTCACATGTAAAGAAATCATGGTCTCCAGAGAAAGAGCAGAAAAGGGAAGAGGCTTCTCCCTTTGCCAGTCATTATGAGCCTCTTACTGAACTCTGTCAGATGTGTCGTATGGCCAAACTGCAGTTGCTCTGAGAAACACAGTGGTGGATTGCACAGATTCATGAAAACAGAAAAGTGCAAAGGGATAAAAATATGATAGAAAAATATTTTCCAGTTAATGTCTATAGAAACCTAATCAGTGATTCTCCATCCAAACAAGGAACAGAAGGAATGTCATATGGTTCCCTTGCATCTCCCGAATGTACCCAGCTAGTAACACGTGCTCACTGAACAAACTGAAATGACTGGTATGTTTGAGACAATGAATGAAGCAGTGGTAGTGAATTACCTGTTTATTGTTACTTCAGATGTTAATACAGATTAGTATATTTTAAACTCTTACCGAATTCCTAGTGGAACTACAAACACCCATCACAGCATTCAGGAATCTTTGCTGAAGGATCACACAAAGAATCCTTTGCTGAAAAGACAAGGGAGAAAAATAGTCTCTAGAGAATTCTGCCTGGTTTGCTTCAAATACTCTCCCTGCAAGTCTCCATCTCTGGCAGATAAAAGAGGGGGAATCTTCTCCCTGATGCTAGTGTGAGTTTAGCTTGTGTCTTTGTGTATCCATGGAGACAATGTAAACACATCTGTTTCCTTTTTGCACTTGGTGATGGAAGCATTCTACTCAGAATTCATCACTGTGGGGAACAAAAACATTATCTCCGGGCAGAAACAGGGAGAATTCTTCACCACAGTGACCAAAGCAGGCCTGGTTTACTTCATTTCCATCACTAATGGCACCAGAAGAAAAAAACAAGGAGTGAAAAGTCACAGCTTAAAGCTCAGGGCTTGTGTCTCTTGATACTTGAGTTTAATGTTTAGTAAAATAATAGGTAGTAAGCTCATCTTGCAAGGGGAGAAAAAGAAATATAAATGCAGGCTATTCAAGGCCATCAGGTAAAATGCAAATTCCAGAATTCCGAAAAGTCAATGTGGTATCATAATGTTGCCCCTTTGTGTAGCCACTACAAATGAATAATTCCCAAGACCTGACAACAAGGCTTCATTTTAGAAACTATTTCATATAGAATTATTTGTAAATTTATTGTACATTTCCCCCAACATTTATTCATCACCAGTTAATGAAAGAGGAAAACACATTGCCCTGCAACTGTGTCAAAGTTTTTTGTTGAAAAACCCTGTAGGTATGTAAAATCTATTTCCAAAATCTAATAAAAATCTGGTGAAAATAAAATTAAGTCTTCCACTAACTTGGAGGGATATTGAAACAGACACTGAACCATTAGCACAAACACCTGCAAACCCCATAATTAGATATTTGTTGTTCTGCATTTTAATTTTTGAACAAAGATAATCTGTTATACACAGATTGCTACAGTTCTTCTTTCCTGAGAATCCTGTTCTAGTCTGTTCATTTCATAATGTTTGTTCTCCTCTTAGTGACAGCATTTATCAAATGATGTATTCTGATTTATACCTAGATCCACTTCCTACTAAGCTTGTTACCTACTCCACTCCCACTATAATAAACTGTATAGCCAGCTCCCGAAAAATAAACGTAACTACATCTGAGATGTCACCTTAACAGATTTAAATTAATCTGTGAGAAGAAAAGAGGTATTTGCAGTTAACAGCTCAAACTTAGTTTTTGTCCCTTTCAATCTTAATACTTCAAACTATCCGGAAACTCAGAGGAGACTGGAGTCTTGGCACAACAGACATTGGTCTGACCTTCAAGCACAACTCTTACTGAACAGATATGCTTTCTTGGGAAGGGTTATGCCTACGTGGCGAAATAATTACCACCATCATGAGAAAGAATTAAAGTAATCACGTGACACAGAAGAAGCTTAAGCATAAACTTCCTTTAAGATAATAATAAAATAGTGTTATTTATAGCTGTCTGCAGAACACCAAGTTTAAAACACATGGCTTGGAACCATTTTTGGCAGGCACAAATGAAGAGAAGGCATAAAGTAGCAATGTGAAGTGCAGTGCCCTTACATTCATATGAAACCATCCTTTTATATTTTTTTGGTTCTAGCATAGATCCCTCTCTCCCTCTGCCCTCCCCATAAACCAGACTCGCATAAATCTTATGCACTTTCACAGGTCACAGGCAGAACACACCCCCCTGGCTTCCTAATCTGAAGGTTAAACTATTCACATCATGCCAATTTACATTTCTAATGAACAGCACCTTACATCCTACTTTTATGCAAAACCTACTGCAATTAATAAAACAGGTCTTTGACATCAATGGCCTTTGAATCCGGCTTCAAACCCTAAGCACAGTATGTGAGTGAGGTGGGAGCAGAACGAATACTTTATGTCCAGGAACAGGCAACAAGAAAATCAAAAGTCTAGAACTGAAGCCAAGGAGGAGAACCTCTTCTGTTCAGGTAAGAACACAGTTGTTTTCTGATATTCAGGCAGGTTTATAAAAATAAGATGAGGCTTCAATTTGCTTTTGATTTCCTTAAGAAGGTTTGGAAACAAGCTTCCGTGAGCAGCAGAAGCCTGAATAGCATCTGGTTTCTGTCTAATTAGCTCAGGGAAAAACTGGAAGGTGAGATTTTGCTAGTCCAACCTTAACATATAAAAGACTCTTCCGTTCTAGGACAATAAATACACTTTGTGAAGAATTCATACTCCTGTTTCAGTGCTGGGCTTATCCATTTAAATGTTTCAGAGTTACGAGCTTTGCAATTGCCATTTTTCTGCTAGTTATACATCACAGCTTTCAATATTGATTTTATATAGGTATCAGCATAATAGGAACCCCCAGGCAGGAAGAGATGTTAGCATTCATTTTGCAACTGCAAGTGTTTAATTGCTAACTAGATATGCTTGATGTCCCATAATCTTCCAGAGACATGTCACAGAAAAGATGCACACCAAGTCATGTTCTCTCAAAGGACAGGTCAGATGATTAAAGTAGAAGACATCAGTCATTTCACAGCTTGTTTGGGTTGGCCATGATTTTTTATGCCTTTCAGAAATCTTAGCTAAGGAATTTCATGACATGGCAATACTTAAAGTGAAAAGGGCACAGTAATTAGTTCAAAGCATGAAAGGAATTTGATTTTATAATGCCAATTTTTTGACTGCATAATGCGTAATAAAAGGAGCTTGTAATTTTTTGTTTAAGAAAAACCATAAAATTACCCTTAGAGATGATGTGAAAACTTTCCCTTAAGTTTTTGCAGAGTAAGATAGAAGTCAAAGTGCCTGAGCTACTTTTCAATAAAACAAACATTTCCTATCGTCAAATACAAGGCCGTGGATTTCCACCCCAGCATAGAAGTCATTAGTCGGTATTCACTAACGATATTCTTCTCCAGCTATGGCTGACCAGGCTGGGCCTGACAGAGCCCAGCTCTGGGCACAGACCCAGCTGGCACTCTCGGCTCGCAGTAGCTCTTATCCCTCTTTCAACTTTGCTGGCAATGCATCAGCAGAGATCCCAGGGATGAGTTAATCTACTACATAAATATATACTGTGGACTCTTCCCTTGGGAAAAGAGTCCATGTTCACAGAGAACTGTCATTCTAATGGAAAGTTTCATTGACGCAGGAAGTGGTATTTAGTTACATTTTAAGACATTTATTTGAATTTGTTCCATGGCTTTTCCAGAAGGATGTTCACTAGAAATGGCTTCCAAATATCAATAAAGAACACAGTATGTTTATTTTCTTGATATATTTAAAACATTTCAATGTGTCAATGTTTTTATACCTCATTCTTTCAAAAGGTCAAAATATTATTAATTTGGAGGAAAATTTAGGAAAAAAAGGAGGTAAAAGGATGAAGAAAACTTCTGGGCAGTGTGGTTCTTCCTTTTTCTCTCCTCATTCCCCAGTTTTCAAAAGGAGACAACTAATACGTTCACTAGTTACAGAGTTTTAAAACAGCAAGCAAGCATACCAAAACACAAAGACTTCATTCTCCTTCTTCCTACCCAGGCAAAGTATCAATGCCTTTTCATTTATAAAGAGAAAAATTGACATAGAAAGTGGAAAGAATACAGCAGGTCTAGAAAAAGAACTCAGAATTCTTAACCATTCTAGCTCAAATCCATTAAAGTGACACTGCTGCTCATTAATTTCAGACCCACAGAATGGAAAATTCAGATGGGGCACCTAGAGGAGTGCTGGACAGCACTATGCCATTAGGTATGACATTGGTAATAAACTCAAGAGTCTGTCTGTGTAAGAATTGACTGGTATGCTGAATTTACTTTTCTAATCACAACGGAAATGATGAAATACATATCTGAAGTGTAAAATCCATGATTTCCTAACAGGCATTTGTCACAACAGCTATTCTCCCATACAAAAATACAAAATAGTCACATTTTCATCTCCCTCTTTCCAACGTGAGCCCTTTAGAACAATGGATGAGCACATATTTGGGAAGTTAGCTTTCTCTTGACTCACCACAGAAGACAAGCAGCAGAGCACAAGAAAACATTTAGACAGAAATAAAACTAAACAAGTATTACTGCTGGGTGTCCAAAGCCACAGAACAAAAGAGAGAGTGCTCTGAGAGACATCATCGTAGTATCATTAATTTTAAAAACATGGATCTCCAAACCTCTGGACAAAATGTTCAAGTACTTTTTCTGTAACAGGCCTCTACTGAGCTTCACTCATAAACCAATCAAGTATGGCTTCACTGCTTGGACAGCAGGCAGGGCAAGGAGACCGTGTGTTCCATTAGTGTAAATCAGCACAGGGATTTAGATCTCTGTAGATCTGGCCAGAACAGTTCTCGTTCATACTAAATCTAAGTTTGATGATGAACTTTACCCAGAGTCAAGCAATCAAAAGCAACATACAATTACTATGAACGAATAACCAATTTTGTCCTTTTGTGTACATAATTAAGTCAGATATTTAGTTGTATGCATAAATATCTTTTGTCCTTTTAGCTCATTGTGTAATAAAAACTCACCCCTCATGTAATTAACTAAGGACTTCAGAAAGCTGAGAATGGTACACAGCAGTTATTTGAACTTCAGGATTTCAGAAATCATAAGCTAATGCCCTTTACGGAAAAAAACGTACAAGAGAACTCTAGAATGGCATTTTAGAACAGTTAATCAAGTTTAGATTCTTTATTTTTGGAGCTCAGAGCTTTTTTAAACCCCACCCAACAGTCCTAATATCTCAAGCATTTTTAGGGGGCCTCAAGATTCTGTGTAAATAACTGCTTCCAACAGCTAAGGCTGCAAGTAAAACTCCATGTGTACCAAGAGTAACCCAGGAAGCAGATGTGTAATCACATAAAAATATGAGACTTCCACTAAGAAGTGTCATTTAGAGCAAGCAACAGGGCTATCAATACGTAGGTATTGTTACCAATTCTGCAAGCCATGATTTGCTCCTTACATCATTCACTGCTTAGTTCATTCACATATAAAGCAAGTAAAATAATAATAACACATCTGGTTCCTCAAAGAAGACTTTAACAAAACTAATAGTTGCTATAAAGCTCTGTAGAATTCATTTCTGAAAGGAACTTTATAAGAAGCAGGACAGCTTTACTCATGTGAGAGCACACACATAAAATCAACTACTGTTGCACCTTTTTTAGGTCATTTTGCCTGTCATGAATTCTTATGGTAATATTTGCTGTGCTGCATATTCTCTAAGGCACCCTACCTCCTCAATATGCATCAAGACATGATGTAAAGTTTCAGGTAAGTTTCTTCTTCAGATTTTCACAAACTGTAGATTGCTTTGGAGTGTTTCATTTTTTTTAGAGGGGGAAGGGGAGAGCATAATGCGTTTTGCAGTGACCTACCTTTCATCTCCCCTGCCATCTTCCTGTGCAACAACATTGTTTTTGCAGCTGTTAACCTCTGCCACTCCTCTTTTTAAATGAGTCTTGAATTTTTAAAGAAAATTGTGAAGTCCTAAGGAATTTGAGGTACACTAAAGCTATCCCATGGGCTCAGTCTGATACTGTTCATCTAATTTACAATCTTTTGTCTCAAGTATACATACAAAGCAGGAAAGCTAAAATGCAACTAGTTAATTGCTGAAGTATGAACCTGCTTAATATATCTTCAACTGGAATTAACTGCTGATGTAAGTTGGGCAACAGGCAATTTATAGAGAAAAGAGGCCCCTTTTCATTTCTTTCAGAGTCTGCAGTCAACATTCCAAAATAGTCCTGCTTTTTAAAAAACAGTTTTTATCACACTCTCAGAAGTAGTAGGGAGCGAGGGGTGAGATTATGATCAAGATAAACACGTATATGAGAATCAGGCTTCAGCCTTGAGTGGATGATGTCAGAACTGCTCAGCCAGTATGGAAAATAAACTGAAGAAACAGATGGGGCTGCTCACTGACAGAGCAACCTTTCCAAAGGGAGACCAGCTGCAACACATGTAATATAAGCCCTGATCCTGCATCTGTGCTTCATGTGGCTGAGAGAATCTAACTGGAGTTGTGAAACAGAAGAAGGATACTGACTCTGACATACCACGTAGACCCCTCTCTGACCAAATTAACATTGACCAAAACATGCTACCGGTCAGTAGAGACTACATTGTGCTAAGGAAAAATTAATTCCACCCCAGTAAGCTGATGTACTGTGAGCAGGACTGTGAAATGATGACCTTGTTCTAAGTGACAGCAGTGGCCTGGGGGATCAGATGAGAACAAGGCTACTGAAAAAGTAGCACATACACTCAAATATGGGAATTTAGTCCTCAAAAAAGTTCTATGACAGACTAATTAAGCATTCACAAAGGATTAATCCTTTGGCTCCAGTACAGAATAGTG